>NC_079410.1:17096249-17198749 GCF_029220125.1 Pseudoliparis swirei | reverse complement strand
CATGGGAAATCAGTGATATAACGAGCGTGGAGCTCTGTGGAGTGTGAAATACCCAGGTGTGGTATAATACTCCTGGGGGAGGAAGTGTGTGTGCGTGTGTGTGTGTGTGTGAGCGTGAGTGTTAGCGAGAGAGAGAATGGTTTTCTATGTGTATCAGTTGCGTGAGGAAGACAAGAATAGGGACAGACAGGTGGAAGTGTGAATAAGTGTGTGTGAGAAGGACAATGAGAGAAAGAAAGAACGGTGTGTGTGTGTGTGTGTGTGTGTGTGTGTGTGTGGACCTGTGCAGTACTGATGCTGGTGCGTCTAAGGAAGCGTGGAGAACCAGTGTGGGAGAACCTTCCGACCGGTTCCAGTGGGATTGGGCTTGTTGGACTGGGAGAGGCATTAAAGGCATGAAAGCACCACCGCAGCCGCTGTCGGCTCGTGTCGGTCGGTCTCGGCCACGCCGGGCCTCCCGGGTCCTATTCAGCGCTCCGATGAACTACAACTCCTCTAAGTGCTGCGTAATGCTGCTTTGAGGAGGCTCTCACGCACTCTGAACGGAGTCCATTTGCGCGTCTCCGCGTTGTGCTCGGCTCAGAGGAACCAAAACACCACCCGAACTCACACGTCCACGTCTCCACCACTTGACATTACATGTCGCGGCGCGATGAGCGGTTCTTCAGCCCGTGTGCTGCTGCGTAATGGATCCTAATGGATCGGGATGGAGTCGATAATGAGGTGAATCATCCAAAGATGGTTTGCTTCGACGGTTTGTTTTAAACGTCCTTATACTTAATGATTATCACTAATGGGGGCGTGCAGTCATCTGCCCAGATGTTACCGCAAATCAAAAATCAATCGGAAAGTGTGAAATCATTTAAGATTCGTATCAGGTGTGGTCATTTCAAATGTGAGAGTCTGGACCGGTTTGATTTCGGGGCGCGGTCGAACGGCACGGATGTCAAACGGGACGAAGAACCTGCCGCGTGGCTTTCAGCTGAATCTCAAACCTCAAAACATGTGGACGGATCATCCCGTCCGCATGTTAAAGCCCCATAATGGAGTTTTTCCCTTTTAGCGCCCCCTTCAGTATTTAACGTTTACTTCAGTGTCGTAAATACCCAGTTACGATAGATGCAGCCTCGCATACACTTGTATTGATGACCAGACGAAGTCAGAAATCAAGAAATGATGTCAACCGATAAGCTAAGAATATTCAAAGATTTTACATAAATATTACTGCATAGTTTTATTCATTGTGATATCGGAGCTGAATGCTAACATAACCAAAAGAATGACAACATTTAGTTTAGATGAAATACCGATCGCGTTTTCAGCCTATATACGTTGTTTTCTAAATGTTTGAATGTGAGTCGTGTGATCGAATACAATATTGTTGTGACACCAAAAGCTACATATTCATAATTTACATTGGGCGTGTAATTCATTACAAGAGACTTCGCTTGCTTCGCCCTTATACTGGAGCTGCGAGCGTGGACTGGTACTATATGACATTGCGTAATCACTGCCAGAAAGCAGGTCGAAGTACATCCGCCCCGGATCGGGCGGCCCCAGAATCCTACATAGCGGAGTTATTTCCCCACAGACCCCCGATGGCAATGGGGGAGGCGCAAATCGCCATATTAAAAGTCATTGTAGCGGCACAAATTTTTTCAAGCTGTTATTTTAAGGTACAATTGTTGCATAATGTTACTTTAACTCGCGTGTGCTAATCGGCCCCGAAGGCAAAGCACAGCTGAGAGGGGAATGCCGTGTGATTTACACGTCTTGTTGGAAATCCATTTGTTCATGAAACAAAAGAAAAAAAGAAAAGAAAAGGACGCTCATCAAAAAATAAATAAACCTCAGTCACAAATGTCATGCATGCGATCCATTTTCAGTTTCAGTCTTCACTAAAGTCAAAGACGTTCGCTAAAAAATGTCCAAAAGAAGCAGAAACGGCAACATGCATTTTCAAAACGGCTCATGGAAATTGATTCCTTATCTGTTTCTGCCTTGGCACGCATCGTGCAGACCTGCATGTACGGACTTGATGCCAAACCACGCACAATGGAGAAAAAAGACACTAGCAGTTGTGGGGATGGTGTGTAGGCGTTTGTGTGTGTGTGTGTGTGTGTGTGGGAGTGAGAGTATTCATGCGAATTGTCTCGGAGCCTATCATTTGTCCTGCATTGCCAATCGCCCTCTGGTTGTCTATTCTCTCTCCTCTGCTGTTCACTGGTAAATGTGAGTGAGTGTGGAAGACCGGCAGTGGGCGGACTGGAGAGGGAAATAAGGCCATTTCACCGGGAAAGAAGGAGGGATGGTTGCTTGTGTGGGCTTTTTATCATATGAGAGAGGGCGGCTAAGTGTGAGCAGTCAGGGGGCCGCACGGATCTCATGGAGGCAAACATCCAGATCAAAAATAAATAACAAAAGGTCTCAGTTTCTTTTGATCTTGTTTTTCATCTTTACTTGTATTTCTTATTTTTCTCTCCTTCCTTCATTCCGTTCCATACTTTTTCTCATTTACCCGTTGTTCGAATCAAATCTTTCCTTCCCTTTATACCCGCCCTGTGAGCTCGTACGCAGCCATAAAGCCATAAGTGCTGAGCATATGGCCACTACAGCCCGTCCAGCACCGAAAGAGGTTTTCCGGATAATTAAAACACAGTTTCCAGCCGCGGCACAACGCTCTCCAAGAGATGATTTGTATTTGGGCTTTTATTGTCAAGCACAATTAGCCCGGTGTTCAGGGCCCGTGTTAAAAGGCATTCATTGAAAAACTGATTTTGATCAAATAAAATGACGACGTTTTGAGTTTTTTTGTTGAGGTGTTATATTTAGGAGCAGAAAGGGAACCTGGGGGTTTGGCTGCGATCAGAAGCTCTCGGAGTCACCTTACAGCTCGTGTAGCGAGCATCGTGTACTTTAATGCGGCATTTGCTTATCGGGCTGCGTTCAAAGTCATCGAGGCTGATAACACGCGCAGCTGCAAATGCAGCGTAGCAGCATGGGTCGCTTGAGCCATCCCGCAGACATGCACAGGCCCACGCACACACACACACACATTTAGAAAAGATATCGCAATGGGCCTCGACGTCAGGACATAGAGGCCTGCCAAGGTCACAGGCAGATGCTGTGCAGATGCTGGCATCTGGGGAGCAATTGATGGTCACGCTGATATGTGAGATGATCAGTGAAAAACATGCCGGTTTGGGGGCTTATTAGTGTGTGTGTGTGTGTGTATGTGTCTCATCGAGTCATTGTTTGAGTAGGTGTCAGCGACGCTGGAACCGAGCCACCTGCTGATAAGTAATTATATCAGCATGAAGCGAACAGCGTCTATTGAAACATCAGATGTTGCGTTTTGGCTAATATTTAAATAAGTGATGAGATGGATGGAGCACGCTGTTCTGACAGAAAGTTGCTCAGCTGGATTTTGTGAGGTCATGTGAAGGTGCTGCACCCAATGCCAACGAATGGAAAGCTCTCGTCTGTCGTGCCGCCCTATGGTTGGATACATATGGTTGGATACATATAGTTGGATACATATGGTTGGATACATATAGTTGGATACATATAGCTGGATACATATAGTTGGATACATATGGTTGGATACATATGGTTGGATACATATAGTTTGATACATATAGTTGGATACATATAGCTGGATACATATAGTTGGATACATATGGTTGGATACATATGGCTGGATACATATGGTTGGATACATATAGCTGGATACATATAGTTGGATACATATGGTTGGATACATATAGCTGGATACATATAGTTGGATACATATGGTTGGATACATATGGCTGGATACATATGGTTGGATACATATAGCTGGATACATATAGTTGGATACATATGGTTGGATACATATAGCTGGATACATATAGTTGGATACATATGGTTGGATACATATAGCTGGATACATATAGTTGGATACATATGGTTGGATACATATAGCTGGATACATATAGTTGGATACATATGGTTGGATACATATGGTCGGATACATATAGTCGGATACATATGGTTGGATACATATGGTCGGATACATATAGTTGGATACATATGGTCGGATACATATAGTTGGATACATATAGCTGGATACATATAGTTGGATACATATGGTTGGATACATATAGTTGGATACATATAGTTTGATACATATAGTTGGATACATATAGCTGGATACATATAGTTGGATACATATGGTTGGATACATATGGTCGGATACATATAGTTGGATACATATGGTTGGATACATATAGCTGGATACATATAGTTGGATACATATGGCTGGATACATATAGTTGGATACATATGGTTGGATACATATAGCTGGATACATATAGTTAGATACATATGGTTGGATACATATGGTCGGATACATATAGTTGGATACATATAGTTGGATACATATGGTTGGATACATATAGCTGGATACATATAGTTGGATACATATGGTTGGATACATATGGTCGGATACATATAGTCGGATACATATAGTTGGATACATATAGCTGGATACATATAGTTGGATACATATGGTCGGATACATATGGTTGGATACATATGGTCGGATACATATAGTTGGATACATATGGTTGGATACATATAGTTGGATACATATGGTTGGATACATATGGTTGGATACATATGGTCGGATACATATAGTTGGATATTTATAGTTGGATACATATAGCTGGATACATATAGTTGAATACATATGGTCGGATACATATAGTTGGATACATATGGTTGGATACATATAGCTGGATACATATAGTTGGATACATATGGTTGGATACATATGGTCGGATACATATGGTTGGATACATATGGTTGGATACATATGGCTGGATACATATAGTTGGATACATATAGCTGGATACATATAGTTGGATACATATGGTTGGATACATATGGTCGGATACATATAGTTGGATACATATACAGGACTGTCTCAGAAAATTAGAATATTGTGATAAAGTTCTTTATTTTCTGTAATGCAATTAAAAAAACAAAAATGTCATGCATTCTGGATTCATTACAAATCAACTGAAATATTGCAAGCCTTTTATTCTTTTAATATTGCTGATTATGGCTTACAGCTTAAGAAAACTCAAATATCCTATTTCTAAATATTAGAATATCATGAAAAAGTATACTAGTAGGGTATTAAACACATCACTTGAATCGTCTAATTAACTCGAAACACCTGGAAACACATTTTCAAATGTTGATTTTGTTTTGCTGTTATAAATCTTTTTTTTTACTTGGTCTGAGGAAATATTCAAATTTTATGAGATAGGATTTTAGAGTTTTCTTAAGCTGTAAACCATAATCAGCAATATTAAAAGAATAAAAGGCTTGCAATATTTCAGTTGATTTGTAATGAATCCAGAATGCATGACATTTTTGTTTTTTTAATTGCATTACAGAAAATAAAGAACTTTATCACAATATTCTAATTTTCTGAGACAGTCCTGTAGTTGGATACATATAGTTGGATACATATGGTTGGATACATATAGTTGGATACATATAGTTTGATACATATAGTTGGATACATATAGCTGGATACATATAGTTGGATACATATGGTCGGATACATATAGTTGGATACATATGGTTGGATACATATAGCTGGATACATATAGTTGGATACATATGGCTGGATACATATAGTTGGATACATATGGTTGGATACATATAGCTGGATACATATAGTTAGATACATATGGTTGGATACATATGGTCGGATACATATAGTTGGATACATATGGTCGGATACATATAGTTGGATACATATAGCTGGATACATATAGTTGGATACATATGGTTGGATACATATGGTCGGATACATATAGTTGGATACATATAGCTGGATACATATAGTTGGATACATATGGTTGGATACATATAGCTGGATACATATAGTTGGATACATATGGTTGGATACATATGGTCGGATACATATAGTTGGATACATATGGTTGGATACATATGGCTGGATACATATAGCTGGATACATATAGTTGGATACATATGGTTGGATACATATGGTTGGATACATATAGCTGGATACATATAGTTGGATACATATAGTTGGATACATATGGTTGGATACATATAGTTGGATACATATGGTCGGATACATATAGCTGGATACATATAGTTGGATACATATGGCTGGATACATATAGTTGGATACATATGGTTGGATACATATAGCTGGATACATATAGTTAGATACATATGGTTGGATACATATGGTCGGATACATATAGTTGGATACATATGGTCGGATACATATAGTTGGATACATATAGCTGGATACATATAGTTGGATACATATGGTTGGATACATATGGTCGGATACATATAGTTGGATACATATAGCTGGATACATATAGTTGGATACATATGGTTGGATACATATAGCTGGATACATATAGTTGGATACATATGGTTGGATACATATGGTCGGATACATATAGTTGGATACATATGGTTGGATACATATGGCTGGATACATATAGTTGGATACATATGGTCGGATACATATAGTTGGATACATATGGTTGGATACATATAGCTGGAGACATATAGTTGGATACATATGGTTGGATACATACGGTCGGATACATATAGTTGGATACATATGGTTGGATACATATAGTTGGATACATATAGTTGGATACATATGGTTGGATACATATGGCTGGATACATATAGTTGGATACATATGGTTGGATACATATAGCTGGATACATATAGTTGGATACATATGGTTGGATACATATGGTCGGATACATACAGTTGGATACATACGGTCGGATACATATAGTTGGATACATATGGTTGGATACATATAGTTGGATACATATAGTTGGATACATATGGTTGGATACATACGGTTGGATACATAGTTTCATTCCCTGCTCTTCACACCAGAGTCGCTCAGCTTTTCAAACGTTCCTCAAGCGGAGCTCTTCTCGTCCTCGAGGGGGAAGTCCTGTCCAGGCGGCGCTTTGAGCTATTTGAAGGGTCGTCTCTCAGGACAGCGGCGGCAGAAGCGTGAGTATTTGTTAATGACGTCAAAAGGTAGTAACTTTAGACACAGGTCAGCCCGCTTCCAATTAGAACAACGCTGACCTCTTAAATGAGATCATTAACAAATCCGTGGTCTCATGGGAGCGAGCGTGAGCAAAGAGGGATTGAGACGTTCCTATTTTAGAACTTGATCTTTTTCTTTTTTTAGAAAATTTAAATAAATGGAATGATGATGTGACCTATTTTACCAAAGCCACTTAAAGCCTCGATCTGGGAACAAGGTCAAGTATCTTTAGAGTTACATTACTTTTTAAAGCAGTGAATTAATCAAAAGGTTAAACCAGGTCAACACATGTCATTCTGTCCAACATCACAGCTGAATGATTCAACATGCTCCCTCATCGGTTCTTACTTTAAGGTGACTTCTTCGCTGGTCTTATAATATTATTTGAGTTAAAATGCTCGGGTGGACACCGACATACACAGACACACACACTTCCACACAGACATACACAGACACACACAAACACTACGATCTTCTTTCAAAATGTAAAACAATCCTTCCATTGATCATGCAAATATTCCTGAATATAATATATATATGTATATATATAAATATATTATAAATATTTGTAGATTGATTGAGTGGTATCAATATTCTCATTTAACTCTGAAAGCTTCCTTTTTTGAAAATGTCTAACTTCGTAAACCCTTCGAATAAAGTCCATAATATATAAATATTTTTAGTAAATAATTTATTTAACATGTTCAGGCTGCATTGCTTTCCAAGCGGTTTATCTTTAGTTGTGTTCGTAAAAGTTTAAATCAAAGTGGGAGAAATGTTTTTGCCTCCCAGCTCAAGTGGGGAGAGGATTGACGGCCATGCGGGCCCAGAGGCACCTGAATGCAACGTTTCCCTGAAGCGGCTCACGCTGATGCGGAGCAACGAGCTGTCAGCGGGTCGACGGCGGCTCGGCTCAAAGGCCCAGATGAGGTGTTGTTGTAGAAAGCAGCGTTCATTGAGAACAATATCCATCGCTCCCCGTCCGCATCCCGCTTCCCACCCCCCAGGACCAAAGGACAGGGGAAGTCCCTCTGTCATTCTGTGCTTCCTCCTCTTCACGTATTCCCCTTTTTTCTTCTTCTAACCTTTTACTTCCATTCGTGATCTGCAATCGTTCTCCCATCACCCCTCTCTCCACAATCTCTACATCATCTCCTATGCGGTACTTTAACACTCAGCTCAATGCTGAAACATACCCAACGGAGTCTGGCCGGAAGACTCTGAAGCCTGTTTCATCCAGAGCCAGGTCCTGGTCCGGGCCTTGGATCAAAGTGTCAGGCTCAGATATGTCCTGAAGCTGACCCGGACCCAAAGCTAATGATTTAACATCATTGTCTCTCTCTCTCTCTCATGATTGCCATGCTGTATGACTACCTCTTAAACATAGAAGCACAATATGAATAACTCAATCAACTCAGACTTTATCCAATTAGTGTTTATAAAAAAGATTCAGCTAAATTGAACCAGAGCTCTCTTATCTGTCTTACTCCATTCATTCTTCAAACGGGTAATGTGTCCTGTGGTGTCCCGGTTGTCGCAGCGAGAGAGGACCCAAATGCCGACATTACTGCACAAACTAATATTTAATTCAAAAAATCACAGACCAGACCAGACAGGAACGACAAAACCGCGGACCAAACAGTACGAAGCCACACCGGGAATGAGACGAACAGGGTTTACATACACAGGCAGGCGGAGGTGATTGGGGAACGAGACACAGGTGAACACAATGAGGGCGGGGCCAGCAATCACACAGAAGGAAACAATCAGGGCCAGGGCAGACAATCACAGGGAGACAGACGACACAAGGACTTCAAAACAAGACACAAAACGAGACACAAACTCCAGATCATGACATAATGAGCTTGACTCGAGTGACATCACTCGTCAAGCTTCCAGACTTAATGCAGCTCATTTGAGTTTTACCTCATTATTTATGATCACAAACATTCATTTTCAGCAACAGCCGTTGTGAAACCATTCCTTCACGTCGTAGTCTGTCGTTAGCGATCCGGATTAATTTAGACGTCTAAATGGAACACAGATGCTGCTCGCCTGCGGAAAACAAGCGAGAACATAATTGAACATGGCAAGATATTTTTGGGTTTTGTTGCGGTAAGCAAGCAATAAAATAAACGTCCCAATAATTTAAATACGGTGATGTTTTCCTTCGGAAATTCATAAGATGGGATCCAGCGGGATGAATAAAAGGCAGCGGCGGCAGCGCTCGATTACGCAGTTTATCCGTATTGCACTCGGTACGCGGCGTCACATCCGATCCGGTGAGTCCAGGCTCAGCCGCGGTGTCATCAGTGAGAGGCGAGATACGGAAACACGATGGTTTTCTGAGGCTTCGAATTGCACTTCAATGGAGAAAACACTTTGTTTTGTTTTGCTTGTGTGTGTGTGTGTGTGTGTGTGTGTGCTTTTGATAATAACTGCTAATACACATTTCCTGACACGTTAAGGAGCTGTGTGCTCATGCCCTGACATAGACAGTCATAGAAGCATGCAGGGCTCCGCCTCCTCTCTATTCACGTCTTCCCCTGAAGATATTCCTCGTCCATACCGGCTCTCGTGTCTTTTGTGGCTCCGTGAATGGCTCGCGTGAATGGCGCCCATATTTCATCCTCAACTGCTGCAAGGTCAACGGAGCGTATCCCCCCCCCCACACACACACCCACACACACCCACCGTCTCCTCAATCGCTCTCTTTCACTGCAGGAGCTGCTGCCAGTGACAAGAGAGTGTCAGCTGCTGCTGCTGCTGCTGACCGAGGCATCACTGCCGTGGTTAGGGATACAGGGCAGCAGCACACACATACTGGCGTATCCGTGTGCACACTCGTGTGTGTGTGTGTGTGTCTGTGTCAAGCTCGTGCAGGTTTCGGATACATGTGTGCACACCATGGCGAGTAAAGGGTATCGAAGAGAGGCCGAGTCGATGCGTGGATCTTAACCCACAGCATCTACTAAACCACCACCAAGCGCAGTGCAGTCAAGTCATGCATCGATTCACAATCCACCGGTGTACGGATGAATATAAATAGATGGATGAATAATACTCTCATAGATGGACGTCTAATTTCAAGTAGCAACATAAGTGGGACTCATCATGATGATATAAAGTGGATGACAGTGAGGTCTCTCACGTGTATTTTGCCTCGATGACTCAAGGTCAAACTTCTCTGCTTGAGAAGAAAGAAATGTGCAAACGATCGTAGGCGAACGCCCCCCAGGTGCTCTTATACGTCCGATGAAGTTAACTAACTTCAAACTGTGACTTTAACAATCCGTCCTCTCCTCGCTGCCCCCCCCCCCCCCCCCCCACACACACACACTCAGATTTTTCTCTCGCATCGCATACGTGGTCCAGAATACAAATTTGTGTTTTCCTTCCTTTTATTCGGGTGGCCCATAATGCTGCGGGGGCCAGAGGAAAATGGGAGACGGGAGTGTACGCGTCCCACCATAAGAAAAGGGAGGCGACGATGAGGCGACAATGAGGCGACGATGAGGTATCGGAGCTGCCCGACGGACAAAAAGACGAGAAGATAAAGAGAGGGAGAAGTAGAGACGCGCCGTGAGGGAGAGAATATGTCGAGTGTGAGATGTACGAGAGGTAAAAAGACACGGAGACTGAAAGGTAGAATGGTGACAAAGGAGGGAGTACTCTTGATGTGTGTAATAAAGGACGGGCTCTTGAATCGTCTTTAAAAAGATGTGGCTCGTTGTTTGTTCCAAGCAACAACGATACAAGTCTCCCCAACACTGAGCCGAAAGCTGCATTATGCTGCAGAGCGAGAGTGTGTGTGTGTGTGTGTGTGTGTGTGTGTGTAGGTGTGTGTGTGTGTGTGTGATTCCCAGTGGGTTCGGCAGTACGAGTGACTCTTTCACGTTACAGCGAGTCCTTCGATTCCACGATCAGATCAAAAATATTGATTCATGGAGCCCCGACTTTTTCCATTAGGATAATACATCAGGTACGCCTGGCTCTCTGAGTCTGAGGGCGCATCCGATGTGGCGGAAACGAAAGGGCAACGAGAAACTTATTTTTTCTCTGGTTTCCTGAAATGACATTCCCATACAACGAGGGAAATAGCTTTTTTTTAAAAATCCTGATTACATCTGTTTCTGATGTATCAAAAATACCTTTCTCATCAAAATCTGTGTCAGTGGGGACGACTTTCACCCAGGACACGCTGTTCGTGTCCGGTGTGAAACCAGAGCGCGCTTATGTAAGAGGACTAAACCAAGATGTCAGAACATGATCTTAAAATGACCGTGTGTTGTTTCAATTACAACATTACAGCCACTGTGACTGATTACTAAGTACAATATGTCTCCCTTTGAAGAAGGAACTGTGAATGCAGCTCGTTGGCTCTTGATATAATTGATAATAAAGCTTTACTCTTTGAATTTGGCAATTTGAAGTTGACACTTTCTGCTCTTTTTTTTCTTTTCTTCCTGTTTGCCAGACCTCAATCTTACGCCTCGTGACTTGATGCAGTGGTGGCGTCCCACCATAAATACCTACAACATAGATTTAGATCTATAGTTCGGGGGCCGACTTCACCCCGAATGCATAATATGTATTAGTACACACAGATATTCTATTGGTTGGACAGACATCTGACCGGCGATGGCAGTATGAGACGTATGATATTAAGAAAACTATTTTAGTGGTAATGCTGATGTGAGTTGTATACTTGCTAACGTTTTGTCCGTAATCGTACACACTATAAACACCTCATTAAGTAAGCAGCACCTTTCAATATAGTCTTTTCTGGGTGAATAATTTTATCACTGTGATTTTTTTTTCTGTCTCGGCATCAATAGCAACATGTGGTGTGTGTATGTGTGTGTGTGTGTGTGTGTATATTTTTTCTTTTTATGTTTCTGATTAACAACTAGGGTGATAACCGTTAATAACTTTATTAGTTTCTGGTTTTCTTAACATTTAAAATCACTACAGCCCGGTCACGTTGTAGCTCTCTATCGTCCTTTGCTACTCGCTGTCATTTCCCTCTTCCCCTAATTCACTTTCACCTGAACGTCTCGCTTCCCCCGGAGTTGATTGGAGGTTATTCAGATCACCTGATGAGCCGAGTGTGGTTACCGGCCCCTAATTACAAATTGAGAGCAGCTTTGTGCATTTCAGCTCCCGGCCAATCAGAACGTGACGACGGCCTTTCTTTGAGGAGCGTGAGCGAGGCGGGGAACTGAAACGACGAGGTCATCGTGGTCCTCAGGCTCTCCTGAGCGGCGCCACCCCGCCAATGTTCTGCTTGCCCCGCCAACGCCGAGGTGTGTCCCGTGCGCTTTCCTCGGCCTCCGTGTAATCACAACTCACACCTTCATTAAAGAACAAAGGACTCCATTGATTTAGAGCTGCGCTTTAATGAAGTTGGAGAAAGACTGTTTGAAAGGGTCAAACTCTTCATCACAAGAGGCTGTAGAACGGGTCGAGCTCCAGAAACACTGATTTCCCATGAAGCAACTCGATAACCCTTTTAATTACTACCTCCCTGCCTCTTAAATGCCCTTTCTTTTTAAATATCCCTCGTTCACACTTTGGAAAGCTCTCTCCGGAGCCATGGAAAACGTTCCCCTGGCTGAGTCGTCCTCCTGTTGACGAGGACATTGAACCCCAGGTGTGTAATCTGACTGCGTGTCCTTCAGTGACCTCGAGCAGATGGAGAACTAAACGTGAAGGTAACCCCTGGGCTCGACGTAGAGGCGTCAGTGGGGAATGGTGTGTGTTCTCGTGGCGCTCACAGACGGCTCGCAGTAAGTCAGACCTCCGGGGTCCGTCAACGGAGAGCGGGGCTGGACGCTACTCGCCACATCGGACCCCTCGCTTTGCCTGCTGGGCGGAAGGGTTAACAACAGGAAACAGTGTGTGTGTGTGTGTGGGGGGGGGGGGGGGGGGTGTGAGAACGGCAACAAAAGGCCAGGAGTGTTTTGTTTGTGTGATTGTGGACGTCTATGTTTCATTGTGTGTGTGTGTGTGTGTGGACCACTGTACATTTCAAGAAGGAGACATTGGGCGCTCCCCATTTCTTCAGGGCTCACACACCACTAGTGTTGTATTGCCCTGAGAGCCACACACACACACACACACACACACACACAAGATCAATGTCTGTCCGGTTTGACGAAGTGTCTTCCCCAAACAAACAAACAAAGCACTGGACTCCATCACTTTAAAGCAGCCGAGGAGAGAATATGCCCTGACATCACACTGCTGAGAGCCAGCCAGGCACAATGAGGACTGCAGCATTATTAGGCTGGGAGACACACACACACACGCACACACGCACACGCACACACACACACAAGCACTATGTGGCCCCGCAACTTTTTAAAGAAACTATACATAACTCCAGTAAAAACCCTTTCTGTTATGCTAGAGTGTAAATTGGTAAGGAAAAGCGTGAATATCTCCTTCGTATCGACATTCATGTTACACTTTTTTTTTTTTTTTTTTCCATTGCATCAATCAATGAGTGCCAATGATAATCATATACTTTGATAATAAGATATTAACTTTGTGTGACAGTGCTTTGACTCTTCCAGTCGGCGCCTCGTCCAGTTGTTACATGTGTGTGAATGTGTGTGTTATAAGTGTGTGCACATGTGCAGTACCTGCTCTCCAAGTGTGCACGCATAAGCGTGTGTGTGTGTGTGTGTGTGTGTGTGTGTGTGTGTGGGTGGGTGGATATCTGAGGTGTGTGTGTGTGTGTGTGTGTGTGTGTGTGTGGATGGATATCTGAGGTGTGTGTGTGTGTGTGTGTGTGTGTGTGTGTGTGTGGGTGGGTGGATATCTGAGGTGTGTGTGTGGGTGTTTTGGCAGCACCCTGGTCTTCAGGCACTCTGTCTTGAAATGCTGACAAATAAAACATGAGAACAAGACCGTAAAAAAGGAGTTAAAGAGCCTGCAGTTAAAAACACATCTCAAGGTCAAAGGCATGTGCGTTATTTAAATTCCTTCGGGCAAAGCATCGCATCCTATTCTCAATGTGCTCATACTCGGCTCCGTATCTAAAACAAAATGCAGCGTTAATGACATCTGTTCTGTCGGATCACAGTGGGTTTGCTTAATCCAGAATCCCCAAAACGATGGACTCACAACCCGTCCAGGATGATTTGCTTCTGTCCCATTGCATGCTGGGATTATCTCCAGCCCCCCCGGTGACCCTGAGAGGGCTAAAGCGAGTATAAAAGATGAATGAAACCCAACTCTGTAAAAAGTGTTTTATGATCAGTACTTTCTTTTTCTGCAGCTCCAACAAACAAATAAACGTCTTCAAAATGTTTGTGGGCTGGTTCATTTGGATGGAATTACTTCCACTATTACATTTTGCACAGGAGGAGATGAGGTGGTGGTTTATATCGTTTCATATATGAAATGGTTAAATGTCAAACTTCCCACACAGAACGTCCTAAATGTGTTATTTGTTCTGCTTGGGGACCCAGAGCAGCCCGGGTCTCTCGTTCTTTGCAGAATAAAAGACCAGTGCAAGTTTATGATTGCACACAAACAACTTGCACCGCGAGTTAAGTCCGATTTTCTCCTGAATACCCGATAACTCGATGCAATAACACATCGTATACTTGACACTGGCTGTTGGGAGTATTTATATTTTGTAGCAGAGGTGCAGACGGGTTAAATAGACATTTTACTAATCACGTCGGCATTGTTTTGCTGCATTTCAAACCCTTTTATCTACTTTGCATATGGGTTTACTAACAATGGAGCTATTTCCATTCTGTGATAAATGCACAAGATGCATAAATCTGTCCCTCAAGTTGCGCTCACACAAATATCAATAGGAAAAGTAATTACTTCAGAAATTCTCCTCGGCTGTTGCAAATGTCTTGCTGATTTCTAGCGTGAAAGATTACTTCCATTTAAAACCCCGTTGCGATACAATGAATCTTCTGTCTTTCCCAACAAGTTATAATAAACATGTTTACACCTCATCGAGCCTCCAGGGAAAATTATGATCGCATCGTCTTGAAAACTATTGATGCTGCTGCCTATTTAATCGGCTGGATGAATTAATCCATTTGGAATGAGAGAGGAGAGGAGAGGAGGAGAAGAGGAGAGGAGGAGAGAGGAAAGGAGAGGAGAGGAGAGTAATGGCCTAAACAAGGACCCAGTAGACGAGATGGAATGGAAGACACATACATATATTTATATATAGTTATATATAACTATATATATAGTTATATATAACTATATATATAGTTATATATATATATAGTTTTATATAACTATATATATGGTTATATATAGTTATATATATAAATATATATTTATAACTATATACATAACTATATATATATAGTTATGTATATAGTTATATATATATATATATAACTATATATATCGTTTTTTATATATAACTATATATATATATAATTATATATTATGAGCCCATGTATTAGTCACAGTTTGACAACACTATTATCTGAATCAGGCATTAAAGCAAAGGCTGACTGGCAAAACATGACAGATGAGATTCCTTGAATGAGAAGAAATGAAAAAAAGGAGAAATACTGGTTACTGTGTGTGTGTGTGTGTGTGTGTGTGTGTGTGTGTGTGTGTGTGTGTGTGTGTGTGTGTGTGTGTGTGTGTGTGAGTGTGTGTGTGCGTGTGAGCCACGTCCTGTTCCTCCTGTGGTCATCATTCAATTCAATGCACCACACCTGGAGCTCAAGAGTGCCTCTGCTGCGACCAAATGATCCTGCCAGACGGCGTGCAGGGAAAACGGCATTGGAGGGGAAAAGAGATAATCGTCGGGGCGGGGGAGGGTAAATTGAGGCTTTACGGGTGAGAGAATGGGGGATACAATCTGAGCCAGGAGAAGAGCATTATGCCACCGCATAGATAAAAAAAATACAAAATACATAGTGAGTGTGTGTGTGTGAGAGAGAGAGAGAGAGAGAGAAAGAAAGAGAGAGAGAGAGTCAGGGAAGGACAGCCAAATGAGAGGGAGGAGATGAATGAAGAGTCAACGAAATAGATGGCCGTGTTAATTTGGGCTCCAGGAGAATAGAGAAGAGCCACACAGACAAATGAGGGGAAATTCAATTTTAAAAAAACAATTGAAATAAGATAAACAGACAACAGGAAGAACCGGTATAACCTCGCAGCTTTGAGCTGTAAGGCCGTCCAGTCTGGCTCCGGCCCCAATTTGATTTCAGAGCACTACTTTGGAGCTACTCCATCATCACTCTGACTTTAAATGAATAAAAGATAGCTCCAAGGACAGCCCCCCTCCCTCACTCACAAACTCAATCATCCTAGAAAAGAGGAAGAAGAAGCCTCTTTTAAATGGTGAACAGACGGAGCTGACGCAGTGTGTGTACATTCCTCAGAAAGGTCTTTGTTGAAAGTTTTTTCTTTAGGTTGATTCTTTTTCTTTGGTGTGAAATGGAAACGAAGAATATTTCGTGTATCACCCAATTCTCTTCACTCCTTAAATTAACGCCACCCGTTCATGAGGTCGCGTGTTCTTCAGACTGGACCATTAGCCTTAATATCTACAATATACATAGAAATAAGGTTGATGGGAGTTTGGGTTGAAACCATAGCAACGCTTTTCAAAGAAATTTCCATATTTTTTCCAACTGTAACAAAGTAAAAAAAAAATTATGACAAAATTATGAATTTTCATTACTGAGGAAACGCATTGGTCTCAATTCTGCTCTAAAATGTACCCCCCCATCTCTTGTTCAGCTCTGAGCTGTTTGGTGATAGGAAGCATTCGGTAGCTACTTGAGATGCAACGACACACCTCCCCAGGGAGGCACCTGAACGGGGAATGGCGTGATGATGCAACGAGAGAGATGAGGAAACCATCAGAGGCCTTGATGAAACAGATGGCAGCGTTTCTCCCAGAAGGATGGAGAGAAAGAACACACTCCTGTGGCGAGGAATCGGATGTTACCGTGACACGAAAAGAAGAGAGGAGACTAGAAGACATGGGAAGAAAGAAAAATGATTGATTATATATTGAACGGGCCTTCTGGGAACAGGCCCAGGGGCCTAGAGTGTCAGCCCCCCCCCCCCCCCCGGGCTTCACCTCCAAATTATCAAAGAGACATGCACCAACAAGGAAGAGATTCAAAATGACCACAAAGAGACACAAAACGACAACAAAGGGACACAAAAAGGCAACAAAAAGACAAAATCGGCTACAAAGTGATGCAAAAACAGCTGCAAAGACACATGAAAGGACAATGGGAAGGGTCAATGGCACATGGTAGTGGGTCCAAGCACCTTCAGCCCACCTTTCCACTCCCAGCCACCCGTCTCATCTCTGTGACCTGACATGCGTGTGTGTTAATATTGCAGAGCACCCAGGGGAGACATGCAAACCGCTGTTGAACGACTGATACAACAAAGCCCAGCGAGGGGATTGAAGGAAATCACTCTTACTCAAACCTTCTACCAGTCACTCCCTTTACTCTCTCTCTCTCTCTCTCTCTCTCTCTCTCTCTCGTATCGTATCGTCTCATGGATCGGCCTCCCCTCATCTCTTTATGTTCTGCAAGGTGACGGAGGTAGAGAGTCAAACATCTTTGGAATACTGTTCCGATGTAGGAAGCACTGTGACCCCTGCAGCTGAATGTGCTCTGCACCTAAACACACACACACACACACACACACACACACACACTTTGACAGGCTGACACGCAGTAGTGGGGTGTTTAAGTTCTGATGCAGGCTGCTGAGCACTGGCTCCCGTGGGTGCAGCAGCTACCCTTCAGATCGCAACAACAAAGGTTTTGATCATGATTCATTCTCATGAGCTCTGAGAGTTAGTGAACAAATACTCCTCCCCCCCCCCCCCCCCCACACACACTTTTCCTCTGCATGCAGGGGAAGCACTGTGGTGTGATGTTACTGAAGAGCACTCTGGGCTATACAGTGTTGGACTCCATTAATGATAATGTTCATCCTACATATAAAATACGCCCAAACAAATCCCACTCGCATAACTGTGTTCATAGATGCCTACACATTAGCACTCCCACCCTATATGAGGTGCGTTATGTAACGCTTCCCCACGGTCGGTTAATGCACATTAATAACATTGTCCCTCGATGGTCACTTTGTTTGTGGCTGTTTTATTTGTGTCGGCAGGCTTCATGTGGGCCACTGCTGAGTCAGCAGTTTACAGGTCAGAGAAGTTAATCGCAAAGGTAAAATAGATGATCGGTGGGTTTGAGTGCGGAGGGATGACCTGGCCAACGGGAAACCAGCAGAGGAGGAAGTTGTGTTTGGAGGAGGCGGTTTGATCCAGAGCGAGCTCTGCACGAGAAAAGAAGCTGAACATGTCATTGAATCCTGAGGTGCTTGGTGATTTTTCAAAGAGAATATCAAGCTGTATCCGTACACAACTCAATATTATTATTTCATCTGCTCTTTTCTTCTTCTTATAAAAAATTTACGAGATAAGTAATTACATTTCTATCCAAACGCACGCCTTTGTATAAATATTTAACGTGTCCACTGGCCAACTTGTTTCTCCATTAGCTGTCGAACATCAATAACATTAGCGATAATCGCTTTCTGTGGCGACCGACTCTCCGCCACCGTAATTACTCACCCTGAAGTTAATGTTTCACATATTTTTTTCTAACTAATGTTCTAACTTTCAGGCTGATGCATGGCAGGTGAGTCTTTGTTGTTCAAGACTTTCATGTCTTTCTGCAGGGGGGGGCAGCAGTAAGAGCAAGCCCTTCTTAGAATAAATATATATAATGTGTGTTTTCAGGTCGTGAACGATAGTTTGTTCAAGGGTTTTGAAACACTTCCCTAGAATTGCTCGATTATAACTCCAGTCCGCTTCTATCTCCTCCATAAAACACACTGCGGCCTGGATGAACTCATTTTAATCCAGGAATTTAAATGAAACCAATTTCTCTTTTCGCAGGGCATGAAATAAAACGCAGTGTGACGTTTCCTCGTTGCACTGAGATAAGAAGACTTTGCATTTCTGAGCTGGAAGAGAAAAAAAAAAAAGTCCATCATCTGCGTGACTTCATTAAACCGTCTTTAATGTTGCTGCCACTGCTGCATTCAATGACACCGCCAATGACTCAGCGTGCAGGTTGGGTGAATGCCCTCTGAGCCGATCTAATCAGATCTAACTGGAGGTGGAGGTGTGCACTTAATAAGTCCAACAAGTAATGCCACTATGGGACATTAGCAGGGATTGGATCGATGCACATGAGAGGCCAGTGCATTAACTTGACTTAATCATAGTGTCTCTCAAGGGTCAAACCCATCCTCTCTGCTCCTTGTCACACCTAGCGCGAACGCAGTCATTGCCTTTCAACACACACACTCACGTTCTGCTGACTCACGCTGTTCTCAACACATCATTAGCAGCTAGCGATGGCTTCCCCCTCTCCCGCTCCCTCTGGCTCAGTGTGTCTCATGTATAGTTATTCTTCTGCCTTCCTTAATGATAACGGTACATGCATCGAGTGGAGTTCATTCGCGAGGTTGGAGGTAGTTCTCAGTGGGTTGGATGCACGGCTCCGCACCATCGAAGCTCAGACATTAGCTACGTTAGCTAGCCCGCCACCCCTCCCATAGCCGATGCGGACTAACCAGATGTAGCCTCTGCTTGCTGTTTGCCGGCAGCAGCCAGATGACTGGGTAGCTGTTCGAAGGAATAATAGGCTAAGTCTAAACAGAAGCGCACGGTGCACCTGCAACCACTTCACGTTTCTAACCGGTTTTCGCCACTTGGTGAAACACCCGCGAAGAAATACACTCTGGTTATCGCCTGCTACGTAGTCAGGAACGTGAAGATAGCGAAGCCACGGACCACAGTCGTGTGCCTCCTGGGGGCCAGTGCGGGCGACATTGAATCCAGTTTAAAACTGCTAGCTAAAGATAAACGTAAAAACAGTAAGATTATATTACACGCCGGTGGCAATGTCTTCCAACTACGCCGGTCGGAAGTCATTAATTTGGAATCTGTGTGTGCTTATGCCAATACCATGTCGGAGTCCGTAGTTTTCTCTGGTCCTCTCCTCAATGTGATCAATGATGACATGTATAGCCGCATGTTGTCATTCTAGCGCTGGTTGTTGAGGTGGTGCCCAGCAAACGATGTGGGGTACGTAGCTAACTGAAAGACTTTCTTAGGAAAACCTGATTTGATGAAGAGAGACAACATTTATTCCACTTTGGATGGAGCGCGTCTCGTTTCTGCAAATATGACCGAGTTGATGAACGGACTTAATCCATGACAACCCAGGGTTCAGATCGGGAAGCAGAAGCATAGTTGTAGTCTTATATCATTCCATTGGGGCAGTTACCCACCTACAACCCTATGGAGACAGCCTCTACTGAACTGGAAGGCCAACATCAACGCTGTGTACAAGAAGGGGATGAGTCGACTCATTTTCCTGAGCCTGATCCTTTTCTTATATTTGTTTTTTTTTTTTATTTTATGTGTTGTGTGTGCTACTGGCTCGACAAATTTCCCCTTGGGGATTAATAAAGTATATATCTATCTATCTATCTATCTATCTCTATAGGGTCCCACGGCCACTTCAATCAAAAGTAACCCGAAGAGGAGTCATACCAAATAACCTCAAACAAGTTAACACCATTATTTCAGCCGTTCAACACAACAGGATAATTAAATGTGTACTCCTAAATATTAGATCTTTGTCATCTAAAGCTGTGTTAGTCAATGATTTAATATGAAACCAGACAGAGTCAAGAAGAATATGTCAGCCTAAATGAATCAACTCCTCCAAGTCATATTAATACTCACATTCCTTGAGGCACCGGTCGAGGAGGTGGAGTAGCAGCCATCTTTGACTCGAGCCTATTAATAAACCCAAATTAAACTACAACTCATTTCAAAGCCTTGTTGTTAGTCTTTCACACCCAACCTGATAACATTACATCCAATTCTATTTGTGATGCTGTACCGGCCACCAGGTCCATGTTTAGAATTTCAATATGAATTTTCTTAGTTTCTATCAAGTCTAGTCCTTAAAACTGATAACGTTATTATTGTAGGAGATGTTAATATTCATGTGGATGTTGATAATGATTGCCTTAGTGCTGCATTCATGTCATTGTTGGACTATTTTCTGTCAGAGTACAGAAACCCACTCACAGCTTTGGCCACATGCTTGATCTTGTTCTTTCATGTGGCGTTGACATTGAGCATTTGAAGGTCTTCCAACAGAATCCTCTTCTGTCAGACCACCACCTCATAACTTTTGGGTTTATACTAACAGAGTGTACACCGTTAGTCAAAAGTTTCACACCAGATGTCTAACTGACAGTGCTGTAGCTACATTTAAAGAAGCGATTCCTTCTGCATTTGATTCAATACCACGTCTCAATGTGACGGAGGACTCCTGTGTTAACTTCAGTCCGTCCCAGATCTTGTTTCTGGTGCTCCAGGCTCACTGAGAATCACACTAGACTCGATAGCCCCTCTGAAGAAGAAGATGGTACATCGATTTGATGAACACACACACACACACACACACGCGTTGAAGACATGTACATTCACAAATGTCAGCGCCTTATGGGCATGAATACAAGAGCTCAGAATAATCACACTTGCAGACCCACACACACACGCACACACACACACACACACACACTCACACACACACAACCCCCATTTCATGTTCATTAATGGCTCTAATCTGCTGTTTAAAGATTGATGGATATTACGGGAGAGGACCCTGCTCTCTGTCTTGCGACTGGCAGAGTGTTGTCCAGAAGAATCCTTCACCCGAGCGAGTCCTTGACTTAAATTAGATTTCAACTGCAATGCGGCTGGCTTTCACAGCACACGGTTAGCCAGTGAGCATAATGCGTGTTAATGGGACATCCGTTTAGGAATGACTCTTAAACCTGTGCTGGCCATGAAGAGCACAACAACTGACACCTGCAGGATGAGAGAGCAGAGCAGGTGCTTGTTGTTTTCTCCACGAACCCCCGGTCCTGTTGTCATCATCCTAATGTTTTTATAATGTGCAGCATCTACTAGTGTGGGGACAGCAAGTCGCCCTTGGATTAACAAAAGCAGCACGTAAACGTCACAGACGGCCGTTGTTAGTTTTTATCTTAATGTGCAGATGTAGCCATGTGCTGATTCAAGTTTGAGAGGATTTAAGGGATAATCTGAAGAGATTTTATATATTTTTTTAATTGCCTGACACTATTTGTTGGAATTCGATCTACTTTACTGTTCACATCCCACACATGCCACAGCGAACACATTTCCCTATGCACAGCGAACTTCAAGGTCAAACGCTCTTTTGTTCATTTTTAGAATAAGTGTGTGTGTGTGTGTGTGTGTGTGTGTGCGTGTGTGTTTAGCTTGCGTGGAGTTTGTATATGTGCAAAATGGCATACTTGCACGTGTATGTTGTGTAGGTGTTTACAACTTGGAGGAGTGGGTCATGTTGTATGTATGCACAGTGTGTGTGTGTGTGTTGCATGTGCACATTCATTCTCCCCCATCGGCTATTTTTCTTTTAATGAACCAAAGTGTATAGAGTTGCTTATACAGTTACGTTCAGTTGCTTATAATCATTTACTGTAGATCAATCAATGTATTTAATACGAGATGTTACGTGTATTTCGTGGCCCGAAGTTTTCATATTATTATTCATCATCACCATCAATTCATCCAATGGTATAAATACCCCAACCACTCTAACTTCATGTATTACTTTGACATTTCTGAAACTTGGTTTCAAAGTTGTGTGTATCTTTCCTCCTCTCGTTGTGTCTTTGAATATCACCAACTCTCACCACAAGCTGCTGGAGCTCATATTGCTTCTGAAGTCAGTCTCAACTGTTCTCTGACATCTGTTGTCGGGGTTCACACTGTTCTGACCACCAGATACTGTGCGAATAACACAATCACCCCCCCAACCCCCACATTTCTCATCTAGAATCTGCACTTCACAGGCTGTAGCTCCCCTCACCATTCCTGGTGTGCATGTTTGTCCATGTATTGGCACATTTGTGTTTTATATCCATTTGGATGGTGTGTTTCTATTTTTTTTTGTCTATATACACTACCGTTCAAAAGTTAGGGATCACTTAGAAATGTCTTTATTTTTCAAAGAAAAGCATTGTTTTTTCAATAAAGATAACATTAAATTAATCCGAAATACACTATCTACATTGTTAATGTGGTAAATTAATATTCAAGGTGGAAGTGTCTGGTTTCTAATGAAATATCTCCATAGGTGTGTAGAGGCCCATTTCCATCAACTATCACTCCAGTGTTCTAATGGTACATTGTGTTTGCTAATCGCCTTAGAAGACTAATGTCTGATTAGAAAACCCTTGTGCAATTATGTTAGCACAGCTGAAAACAGTTATGCTGGTGATATAAGCTATACAACTGGCCTTCCTTTGAGCTTGAAGTTTGTAGAACAAAATTAATATTTCAAATATTAATCATTATTTCTAACCTTGTCAATGTCTTGACTATATTTTATATTCATTTGATAAATAAAAGTGTGATTTTTCATGGAAGACACGAAATTGTCTGGGTGATCCCAAACTTTTGAACGGTAGTGCATGTGTCTGTATTCATGCCATCACTGTTCTCCCTCGGTTGAGATTGTTGGTTTTGAGTGAAATGTGTTGACGATGGGATGGATCGCCGTGGAATTCGGTGCACAGGTTCATATCCCCCTCTGCCGACCCCTCAAATTCATGTTGCGTCATCATCAGGTCGAACATTTTAATCTGGTCTTCGAGACAAAACGCCTGCAAACAAATCCCCATGCAAGCGAACGGAAATACTCAATACTGAAAAGATTATGCCCCCTAAGAAATGTTATCATTGTTTTTGTGAGCATGTTAGCATGTTGCCAATAGCATTTAGCTCAAGGTGCTAGCCCCACAGCACCGCTAACAGATGTAGACAGGTCACTTTAAGATGTTTCCACCTGAATGGACATGATTGAGCGAGAATGTTAAATCGGAGACCTATTTGGAAGACTTGATCTGACTTCTCATGCTATTCGCCCGAGAGTGTAACAATGTATGTAGCAGTGTCACCACATCCCTGAATCTCATTAGCATCCAAAGACAATATAAGTTGTCGCAGAAGTCCCTTGAAATGGAAGCTCTTTATCTACGAGTGTCACTGTGACTTATTATGTGGTTTGCAGCCTCGGCCGGCGAAGCCAGCACCAACATATTGACACATCGACGACGACAGCCGAGATAAAGTGATGATAGTGATGAAGATGGAGGTGATAAATGTGCTGTTGATGGCTTTGATAGAGATCTCATCGTCCAGAGAAAAGAACAGACGCATAGAAAGACTGTCTGACACTCATCTGTCACAAAGCTTGCACATCTTCCTCCCTAAAGCACTTTCAACACATCCTCTCTCCCTCGGTGCAGCCTTTTGCCCCCTCCGTTTGCCTTCCTATCTCCTCTCTTTCGATGCGTCACTCCTCTGCGTGTATTACATTACATTACATTACATGTCATTTAGCAGACGCTTTTATCCAAAGCGACTTACAATAAGTGCATTTCAACCTAGAGTACAAACTAAGAACAACAAGAATACAGGAAGTAACATTTCCTCAACATAGTCGAACTACAAAAGTACCATAAGTAAGTGCTATTTAAGAGCCACTGAAGTGCAAATCTGTGTTTTAATCCAGATATAGTCGGAAAAGGTGTGTTTTCAGTCTCCGACGGAAGATGTAGAGACTTTCTGCTGTCCTGATGTCAGTGGGGAGCTCGTTCCACCACTGAGGAGCCAGGACAGCAAACAGTCTGGATGTAGAGTGATTAGCTCGAGGTGCAGGAGTCACAAGTCGATTGGCTGTTGCCGAGCGGAGCGAACGTGCCGGGGTGTACGGTGTGACCATATCCCGGATGTAGACGGGGCCCGATCCGTTCAGAGCACGATGCGCCAGAACCAGTGTTTTGAAGCGGATGCGAGCAGCCACCGTAACCAGTGGAAGGCGGAGGAGCGGAGTGGTGTGGTGAACCGGGAGGCTGAAGACCAGTCGAGCTGCTGCATTCTGGATGAGCTGCAGAGGTCGGATGGCCTTAGCAGGTACTCCAGCCAGGAGGAGTTGCAGTAGTCGAGGCGTGAAATGACCAGAGCCTGGATGAGAACCTGCGCCGCCTTCTGAGTAAGAAGAGGCCGTATTCTCCTGATGTTGTGCAGCATGTACCTACAGGAACGCGTCGTCGCAGCGATGTTGGCCGTCAGGGAGAGTTGACTGTCTAGTGTCACCCCGAGGTTCCTGGCAGTCAGGGTAGGGGCCAACACAGAGCTGTTGAAGGTGGTAGTCAGGTCATGGGTGGGGGAGCCTTTCCCTGGAAGGAATAGTAGCTCGGTCTTGTCAGGGTTGATTTTCAGATGGTGAGCAGACATCCACTGAGAGATGTCAGTCAGACAGGCGGAGATTCGCATCCAAAGACAATATAAGTTGTCGCAGAAGTCCCTTGAAATGGAAGCTCTTTATCTACGAGTGTCACTGTGACTTATTATGTGGTTTGCAGCCTCGGCCGGCGAAGCCAGCACCAACATATTGACACATCGACGACGACAGCCGAGATAAAGTGATGATAGTGATGAAGATGGAGGTGATAAATGTGCTGTTGATGGCTTTGATAGAGATCTCATCGTCCAGAGAAAAGAACAGACGCATAGAAAGACTGTCTGACACTCATCTGTCACAAAGCTTGCACATCTTCCTCCCTAAAGCACTTTCAACACATCCTCTCTCCTCGGTGCAGCCTTTTGCCCCCTCCGTTTGCCTTCCTATCTCCTCTCTTTCGATGCGTCACTCCTCTGCGTGTATTACATTACATTACATTACATGTCATTTAGCAGACGCTTTTATCCAAAGCGACTTACAATAAGTGCATTTCAACCTAGAGTACAAACTAAGAACAACAAGAATACAGGAAGTAACATTTCTCAACATAGTCGAACTACAAAAGTACCATAAGTAAGTGCTATTTAAGAGCCACTGAAGTGCAAATCTGTGTTTTAATCCAGATATAGTCGGAAAAGGTGTGTTTTCAGTCTCCGACGGAAGATGTAGAGACTTTCTGCTGTCCTGATGTCAGTGGGGAGCTCGTTCCACCACTGAGGAGCCAGGACAGCAAACAGTCTGGATGTAGAGTGATTAGCTCGAGGTGCAGGAGTCACAAGTCGATTGGCTGTTGCGGCGGAGCGACGTGCCGGGTGTACGGTGTGACCATATCCCGGATGTAGACGGGGCCCGATCCGTTCAGAGCACGGTACGCCAGAACCAGTGTTTTGAAGCGGATGCGAGCAGCCACCGGTAACCAGTGGAGAGAGCGGAGGAGCGGAGTGGTGTGGGTGAACTTCGGGAGGCTGAAGACCAGTCGAGCTGCTGCATTCTGGATGAGCTGCAGAGGTCGGATGGCCTTAGCAGGTAGACCAGCCAGGAGGGAGTTGCAGTAGTCGAGGCGTGAAATGACCAGAGCCTGGATGAGAACCTGCGCCGCCTTCTGAGTAAGAAGAGGCCGTATTCTCCTGATGTTGTGCAGCATGTACCTACAGGGCAGCGTCGTCGCAGCGATGTTGGCCGTCAGGAGAGTTGACTGTCTAGTGTCACCCCGAGGTTCCTGGCAGTCAGGGTAGGGGCCAACACAGAGCTGTTGAAGGTGGTAGTCAGGTCATGGGTGGGGGAGCCTTTCCCTGGAAGGAATAGTAGCTCGGTCTTGTCAGGGTTGATTTTCAGATGGTGAGCAGACATCCACTGAGAGATGTCAGTCAGACAGGCGGAGATTCGCCGCCACCTGTGTTTCGGACGGTGGAAACGAGAAGATCAGTTGGGTGTCATCGGCATAGCTATGGTAGGAGAAGCCATGCGAACGAATGACAGAGCCGAGAGAATTTGTGTACAGAGAGAAGAGGAGGGGACTCAGGACGGAGCCTTGAGGAACCCCAGTAGTGAGAGGACAAGGATCAGACACAGATCCTCTCCAAGTTACCCGTAGGTGCGGTCTTTAAGGTAGGAAGAGAAAAGAGCGAGTGCAGTGCCTGAGATCCCCAGGTCCTGAAGAGAAGAGATCAGGATCTGGTGGTTCACGGTGTCAAATGCTGCAGAAAGGTCGAGAAGGATAAGGACAGAGGAGAGAGGCTGCTCTAGCAGTGTGAAGCTGCTCAGAGACAGCAAGGAGGGCCGTCTCTGTCGAGTGGCCGGCCTTGAATCCAGACTGGTGAGGGTCAAGAAGGTTGTTACTGTGGAGATAGGAGGACACTTGGCTCAAGATAGCTCGCTCCAGAGTTTTGGAGAGAAAGGAAGAAGAGACCGGTCTGTAGTTGCTGACTTCAGACGGGTCGAGCGTGGGTTTCTTCAGGAGAGGGTTGACTCGCCTCCTTCAGAGAGTTGGGGAAACAGCCAGTTGAGAGGAGCTGTTAATAAGATGGGTGAGAAAGGACAGAAGATCAGGAGCAATAGCCTGGAGAATGGGAGACGGACGGGGTCAAGGCGCAGGTGGTCGGTCGAGCGGAGGTCACCAAGCTAAGAACTTGATTGTGAGACGGGGGTGAAAGAGGAAAGAGGGGGATGAAGAAGTTAGTGTTGGTGAGGTGATAGAAGATGGATCAGTAAAGGAGGAGCGGATGTCGTCTATCTTGTTTGTAAAGTAGTCGACAAAGTGGCTCGGCAAAAGGGTGGAAGGAGGAGGGGCCAGGGGGGATCAAGGATGTTGGAAAAGATAGAGAAGAGTTTTTTGGGGTTAGAGAAGGAAGACTGAATTTTGGTCAGGTAGAAAGAGCTTTTGGCTGCAGAGATAGAGGAAGAGAATGAGGAGAGGAGAGATTGATAGAAGAGCAGGTCTTCCGCTTGATTCGATTTGCCATTTTCTTTCCGTCGCCAGGGTGGCTCTCTCGGCGCCAGACCGAGTCCGACAACCACGGAGCCGGAGAGGATTTCCGAACCGGTCGTGTCTTAAAAGGACAAAGAGAATCAAGAGATGAAGACATGGAAGAGAGGAGAGTGTCTGCGGCAGAGTTAGGCTGCATGAGTGAGAAGCAGTCAGTTGAGGGGAGAGCAGATAGGACAGAGGAGGCAAGAGAGGAGGGACAGAGGGTGCGAATGTTGCGCGACAGGTGCAGAGAGTCTGTAGATATCGGTGGGTTGTCAGTACCAGAGAGCGAGAGAGAGTAAGAGATGAAGAAGTGGTCAGAGACATGGAGAGGAGTCACAGTGATGTTAGAGGTAGAGCAGTTTCTTGTGAAAATGTAGTCAAGGCGGTTGCCGGCTTTGTGAGTGGGAGGGGAGGGACTGAGTGAGAGGTCAAAGGAAGACAGTAAGAATAAAAGATCACATGACTTCTCTGTCTGGATGTTGAAGTCACCCAGAAGGATGAGCGGGGGGCCGTGTTCCGCGAAGTTCGATAGGAGGACGTCTAGCTCTTCCAAGAAATCTCCCAAAGAACCAGGGGGACGGTAGAGAACAACAATGTGAAGTTGAACCGGATGAGTAACGGTCACAGCATGAAACTCAAAAGTCAGTGGGATGAAGAGTGGAAGCGGGTAGGGAGCAAAACACCATGTGGGTGAGATGAGTAAACACCTCCACCCCACCAGAGGGTCTGGGTGTGTGGCTGGAGGAGACGGCGGAGGAGAGAGCCGGCCGGGCACACGTGTTGTCTGCTCTGTTCCAGTTCTCTCTGAGAGCCAGGTAGTCAAGCGACTGCTCCACAGCAAAGCCAGAGATGAAGTCTCAACCTGCAGGATGAGAGAGCAGAGCAGGTGGGATTAACAAAAGCAACACGCAGCACGTAAACGTCACAGACGGCCGTTGTTAGTTTTTATCTTAATGTGCAGATGTAGCCATGTGCTGATTCAAGTTTGAGAGGATTTAAGGGATAATCTGAAGAGATTTTATATATTTTTAATTGCCTGACACTATTTGTTGGAATTGACTCGATTTACTGTTCTCATTCACATCCCACATGCTTAACAGCACATCATGCACAGCTGCACAACTGGTCAAACGCTTTTGTTCATTTTAGAATAAGTGTGTGTGTGTGTGTGTGTGTGACATGCGTTTGTATATGTGCAAAACAAAATAGCGGCACGTGTATGTTGTGTAGGTGTTTACAACTTGGAGGAGGGTCATGTTGTATGTATGCACAGTGTGTGTGTGTGTTGCATGTGCACATTCATTCTCCCCATCGGCTATTTTTCTTTAATGAACCAAAAGTTATAGAGTTGCTTATACAGTTACGTTCAGTTGCTTATAATCATTTACTGTAGATCAATCAATGTATTTAATACGAGATGTTACGTGTATTTCGTGGCCAGGATTTCCATATTATTATTCATCATCACCATCAATTCATCCAATGGTATAAATACCCCAACCACTCTAACTTCATGTATTACTTTGACATTTCTGAAACTTGGTTTCAAAGTTGTGTGTATCTTTCCTCCTCTCGTTGTGTCTTTGAATATCACCAACTCTCATCACAAGCTGCTGGAGCTCATATTGCTTCTGAAGTCAGTCTCAACTGTTCTCTGACATCTGTTGTCGGGGTTCACACTGTTCTGACCACCAGATACTGTGCGAATAACACAATCACCCCCCCAACCCCCACATTTCTCATCTAGAATCTGCACTTCACAGGCTGTAGCTCCCCTCACCATTCCTGGTGTGCATGTTTGTCCATGTGTTGGCACGTTTGTGTTTTATATCCATTTGGATGGTGTGTTTCTATTTTTTTCCTCTATACACACCGTTTCAAAAGTTGGGATCACTTAGAAATGACTTTATATTTTTCAAAGCATTGTTTGTTCAATAAAGATAACATTAAATTAATCAGAAATACACTCTCTACATTGTTAATGTGGTAAATTAATATTCAAGGTGGAAGTGTCTTGTTTCTAATGAAATATCTCCATAGGTGTATAGAGGCCCTTTTACAGCAACTATCACTCCAGTGTTCTAATGGTACATTGTGTTTGCTAATCGCCTTAGAAGACTAATGTCTGATTAGAAAACCCGTGCAATTATGTTAGCACAGCTGAAAACAGTTATGCTGGTGATATAAGCTATACAACTGGCCTTCCTTTGAGCTTGAAGTTTGTAGAACAAAATTAATATTTCAAATATTAATCATTATTTCTAACCTTGTCAATGTCTTGACTATATTTTATATTCATTTGATAAATAAAAGTGTGATTTTCATGGAGACACGAAATTGTCTGGGTGATCCCAAACTTTTGAACAGTAGTGCATGTGTCTGTATTCATACCATCACTGTTCTCCTCGGTTGAGATTGTTACGGTTTGGTAAGAATGTGTTGACGATGGGATGGATCGCCGTGGAATTCGTGCACATCCCTCTGCTTACCCTTCCTTTCCTCACCGACCCTCAAATTCATGTTATAGCCATCATCAGGTCGAACATTTTAATCTGGTCTTCGAGACAAAACGCCTGCAAACAAATCCCCATGCAAGCGAACGGAAATACTCAATACTGAAAAGATTATGCCCCCTAAGAAATGTTATCATTGTTTTTGTGAGCATGTTAGCATGTTGCCAATAGCATTTAGCTCAAGGTGCTAGCCCCACAGCACCGCGAACAGATGTAGACAGGTCACTTTAAGATGTTTCCACCTGAATGGACATGATTGAGCGAGAATGTTAAATCGGAGACCTATTTGGAAGACTTGATCTGACTTCTCATGCTATTCGCCCGAGAGAGTAACAATGTATGTAGCAGTGTCACCACATCCCTGAATCTCATTAGCATCCAAAGACAATATAAGGTTTGAGAAGTTTGCCCTTGAAATGGAAGCTCTTTATCTACGAGTGTCACTGTGACTTATTATGTGGTTTTCCTCGGCTTACGGCGAAGCCAAGCGCCACCTTTCGGCCGTGAAATAATAACATATTGACATATTGACATACCTGAATACAGCCGAGATAAAGTGATGATAGTGATGAAGATGGAGGTGATAAATGTGCTGTTGATGGCTTTGATAGAGATCTCATCGTCCAGAGAAAAGAACAGACGCATAGAAAGACTGTCTGACACTCATCTGTCACAAAGCTTGCACATCTTCCTCCCTAAAGCACTTTCAACACATCCTCTCTCCCTCGGTGCAGCCTTTTGCCCCCTCCGTTTGCCTTCCTATCTCCTCTCTTTCGATGCGTCACTCCTCTGCGTGTATGCGGACAGGTCAATCAGTCTTCCTGTCCTCTGAGTCTGGTATCCTTGTATATCTGCAGGCCTCTTTTGCATTAAACGGATCTGATTATACAGTGAAAGAGGAGGGTATGTCTAATCTTTATGCAGAAAGAACATTGTTTAAGCAGGTGGAGCCTGATGCACAAGCATCAGGCAACCACACTTACACAGGAACAGACAGCAAACGAGATTGGATTGGATTTCCTATTAACAGGCAAATCATTCTTCTCCTGTCTCCTTCTCATTGTTGCTGTCACAAGTACCATGCTATCTATCTATCTATCTATCCATCTATCCATACATCTATCCATCCATCTATCCATCTATCTATCCATCCATCTATCCATCCATCTTTCCATCTATCCATCTATCCATCCATCCATCTATCCATCCATCGATCCATCTATCCATCTATCCATCCATCTATCCATCTATCCATCTATCCATCTATCCATCCATCTATCCATCTATCCATCCATCCATCTATCCATCTATCCATCCATCTATCCATCTATCCATCCATCTATCCATCTATCCATCCATCTATCCATCTATCCATCCATCTATCCATCTATCCATCTATCCATCCATCTATCCATCTATCCATCCATCCATCTATCCATCTATCCATCCAGCCATCTATCCATCTATCCATCCATCTATCCATACATCCATCTATCCATGCATCGATCCATCTATCCATCCATCTATCCATCCATCTATCCATCCATCTATCCATCCATCCATCCATCTATCCATCCATCCATCTATCCATCCATCGATCCATCTATCCATCCATCCATCCATCCATCTATCTATCTATCTATCTATCTATCTATCTATCTATCTATCTGTCCTTACTCAGCATGTCATCTTTTCCACTGTTCTTCTATTCTCTGCCTCTTTATTCTCTCATCCATCTCTGCCTTTCTTAATCCGGGCATTTATTTCAATCTGCACTTTTTTCAGAGGGAGAGAGACGGATGGAGAGATAACTGCTGGGGCAGAGTAACATAATGTAATATAGAGATGAGATCACATAACAGCTCTTTTGTCTGTCTCTCTCATCAACACTTACCTCTGAGTATGAGTCATGATGCATTTTGAAAAGTGTGCCTTCATGTACTAAAACTTCCCATATTTAAATATTCCTCGGATGTAATGTTCCGTGCAACAGCTCACACGACACAGAGTTGATTTGTTGATGCCATAAAGTAACATAATCTATTTGCTCACAGTAGTGGCATACTGAAGCAACCCAAAATGGCCCTCGGCAATATTTACTGACGAGCATCAAATATAAATTATTTTACTTTCAGAAGTACTTTTCTATTGTTTCGGGTAAGTGACTTTTTTACATTTTTTCCACGCAATCATTTCTTTTTATCATGTTTTACTCCCTCTATCACGTCTGTGTGTATGAAACCTGTCAATTTGCACACTTCACACACTTCGGGACCCAGAACTAAATAACTCAAGTAAGCTGACTTGGTTTTAAAAGCATACTTTGAGTAGATGTGAAGAAAAGAAAGCCTTCTGGCCGGGTTTAAGAAGACTTACACAGTGTTGAGGACAAGTGAAGCCAAAGACATCAGTTTCCGTTATTTGCAATTTATGCATTTAGCACATGTTCTTATCCAGTGACTCTAGGAGTGTGTTGGCGTAGTAACCAAACAGAAGGCGTGGAGCAAATGGAGAGTTGATTCAGTGAAGAGGAATAGTAGCACACACTAATACCAGTGTTATGAAACAAGGTTATGTCGATTACTTAATGAGGCGGTACATGACTCAACACATGAAGACATTCAGGATCCAGTGTGTTCGCCATGCTACATAGTGTGCTATAGAGTAGAGTGTCATCTGCATATTAGGACTGTGTCTTGTCACACAAACAAGATTATCATCTACAAAGACAGTATTGGACAGATGACAACAAGATGGGAGGATGAGTCTTGAGATGCTATGTCAAGGCCAAGGGACCTGGTTTGCATTGAGAACAGGTTTAAGCACATGGTTTCACCCCTCAGGGAGAGCATATGCAGTAAAGAGAGAAACCTTGTCTATGAAACTACATTGCTCTGATAGTAAAAGACCCATGAATGAAAGACATGACAGCACATTTAAAATGTGTTTTTAGCAACTTTTTGACAAATTCGGGCAAAGTATTCAAATGCACAACATATCATTTGGTAACTTCAGAGGTTTTTATCTCTCTAAAACAGGCATATAAAGTTCAACTTTTGTCAGTTTCTGACGTTGTGGGTTACTGATGGGTCTCTAGGTTTGAAAAAGGTTAGAAACATTTGGCATAACACAACTCAACAACATATATAACTTAGGCCTCGTTGTTTTAGACATTATAATGCGGAAATGTGACATTTATACCTGTTCAAACACTGTATCAGACACCACACTCCTCTATGTGTCTTAGCCTCAATAGGTTCCCGATGTGTCTGCATGCTGTTGGTTTACCTGCACTCAGATTCTAAAGCGTCTCTCCCTCTCCTTTTCTTATTCCCATCACTTGTTCTCTCTTCTTCTCCTCCCGGACTTTGTTTCATCCTCATAGTTGATCTCGAGAATAACTCCTTTGTTTTAAGTCAGAGAATTCACTATACGTGTAATCTCATGTCTCAGGCCAGAAGTTTTACTATGAAGCAGTGGGACAGCTGATGTTGTGTTGCATGTTGCCATTGATAAGAGAATAGAGGAAAACAAAAAAGGCTTAGATTTCGTCTCCGGGAGCAACCCCTGATGGTTTTCTTTTCTCTGGGTGAGATACCCATGATGTGAATTTCTCTTCCTCATTTTCAGTCATTCGGCCTTCTCTCCCTGCCCTCCACTCCATCTACGTGTCATCGAACACCAGAATTCCCTGATGAGATTCATCATCAACCTCTGGCCGTCTGCCCTGGCCTCAACCCTCCCCTTTTTACTTCGCTCTTATGAATCTCTCCTTTTTGCCATCCCTCTTTTTAATTCCTCCTCTTCCATCATCCACTTTCTATCTCCCTGCCGGCTTCGCTTGTCAGCACTCACCTCCTCCTCTCATTCCAGCGTGGGATCAAGGCGACCCCCTCTGATACATTTAGAGGGGTCTCGCAGCAAATGGACAAAGAGCTGAGAGAAAACGTGTCACAAGGCTGCACCAAAATGAAACACCAGATGAAAGAGGCTCTGATGGGCCTCTAATGGTTCAAAAAGATTGAGAACTTTGAGGGGAAGGTTTGTGAATTGCACAGGGAGTGATGTCCCTGCGCGGTTATGCCAAAGGGAATAAAGAGCAAAGGACAGAAAGATACAAAGAGAACAAAAAAGACAGTAAACGGCAAGTTTCATAGACATATGCCGATCAGCCCGAGTCATTCTTCCACAGACAATGACTTCTTTGTCCGTAAGCGTAAGACATTTTAAGTGTTTTGTCAAACGAGATTCAGCAGAAGAATTCATAAATTAAGACAATGCATCTTTGCCACCGGTGGTGTCGTGAGCAGCACTGTCGCCTCACAGCAAGAGGGCCACGGGTTCGGTTCCCGGTCGGGGCGGTCCTTCTGTGTGAAGTTAGCATGTTCTCCCCGTGGCAGCGTGGGTTCCCTCCGGGTTCTCCGGCTTCCTCCCACAGTCCAAAGACATGCAGGTTCAAGGTTAATTGAACTCTAAATTGCCCGTCGGTGTGAATGTGAGCGTGAATGGTTGTCTGTCTCTACATGTGCCCTGAGATGTACCCTGCCTTCGCCCAATGTCAGCTGGGATCGGCTCCAGTGCCCCGCGACCCTAAAGAAGGAGAAGCGGTTTGGACAATGGATTGACACATGGATCTCCAATATCAATAAAACGTACTATTATAAAAATATAAAGCTGTCATGAATTAATACCCCGACAGTAGTTGAGATCATCAAGTCGAGAACACCCGTTCCTGTTCTAATGGCTGTGGCCATTACTCGCAGTCCACATTCACAGCACCGACACAGAGAATCAATACAAACCCTCCCATGAAAACCTGCTTACGGCTTTCACGTTCAGGACAGTAGCCCTTAAGTCTGGCATCTGCCGACCGATCAACGTGAGAGGCTCTTCTGTAATACCACTGGTGGAAACAGCTGATGCTGCTGTGATCTATGATCTCCTCACGTCTATAAGTGAGCCTCAGGAAGGACTCTGCACTGTCCCAGAGGGATGTATAGCCTGGCAATGCTAAAGGGTTTTTATTGTTTAAGTTAGCAATGGAGAGCATCGGGGCCAACTGGCAGATTATTTTTCTCTGCAGACTCACTGCGGCACTTTCTGGATCTTAGTCAAGCTATTGATCCTCCACACTGAAAGCCAACCAACTTTAATTTAACCCCTGAGGCAAAATGGATCCAAACCTTTTGAAAGAAATAAGAGTGAACGTGTCCACAGCTTACTACTTACTGTCGTAGCCCAGCTGAAGCCCAAGAGCACTTCATTATCAACCAGGTTACATTCATTTTTTGGGGGTCACACGTTGCATTAACAAGTACAAAAACGTGCCACAGTTTGGAGCTGGTGTCCCAGATATACAGTGGGTACGGAAAGTATTCAGACCCCTTTAAAACATTCACTCTTTGTTTCATTGCATCCATTTGCATATGACCATGTGATAATTCAGCTTTTATTTTTTAATAAATTTGAAAAAATGTCTACATTTCTGTTTTTGTCCGTCAAGTTGGGGTGTACATTAATGAGAAATAAAATGAACTTTTGGGATTTTAGCAAATGGCTGCAGTGAAACAAAGGGTGAAACATTTAAAGGGGTCTGAATACTTTCCGTACCCACTGTATGTAGTCCACGAGTCCACAAGACTACAACTCATGGAGCTAACTTCATTAGCTGGCTAGCTGCAGCTGATACAACAAGCAACAATTGTCATTTCAGCTTTTGACATCTTGAAAGTGAGCACCCACAGACACAATAGTAGAGACTAATAATAAAGCTAGAGGAGGTCAGGGCCTCATCATTTATTACTGACGACATTACATGCCTTAGAGGAGGAAGGAAGTGGGAGATCAGAATTAAAAGTACAAAAGAAAAGTTTAAGGGAAGAGAGAGAGAGATAAGAGAGAGGCAAAGAGATTGAGAAGGGAGGAGAAAGAGATCAGAGGGGGATTAGAGGAGGGAGAGAGTGTCCCCCAGGTGGGAGGTGGGAGGAAATGAGGTGGAGGAAGGAGGGAATGTTGAAAAAAGGGAGGGGCGAGCATGAGAAAAGAAGCTGGTGTGAGAGGTGGAGATTGATGATTATTAATAGCAATGTTTGATTAACACGAGTGGAGTCGGGAAAGCGACGCCTGAGCGGCCCGACATCCCCGACCCCATCACAAAACTGGACGCCCATTTTTCATCCCAAAATAGTCGTAGTATAAAACAGAAGGAGCAGAGCCTCCGATTCTTTGACTGCAGCTTTCTGGAACTTTCTCCCAACTCAACGTCAGTCATCAAGTGAACTGGTAAGACAAAGATATGTGAGATGAATATTTAGGGGGTAAAGCTTTCCTAGAAATAAACTGCTTTAAGATGAGGGCTCCTAACGACTCACGGGTTATCTCAAAATACAAGTGGAGGGAAGATATCCACGATTCTTGATGTTAATCTGTGATCACATGCAGCGATGGATGAAACCAGTAGGAGAGGTAGTCGCTCGAGAAATGTGTGAAGAAATGCAGCGTGCCTTCTTCATATACATCGAGACAGTATATCAACCGGGTAATAACTTCCTGATGGCGGCCGCTGGCTTCCAAAATAAGAGTCCATTTAGTTGCACGGCGTTATCGTTCAAGGTCAACTTTTAATTACACCCAATGAGATTGAATAGCGTCTCCGCCCTTTGTCAAAATGCTGATGCAGCGAAAGGCTTGATGCTCCTCTTGAGAATAAATGTCTGATTCTACGGCTGATCACAGATCTGGCATGTACTCATACAGACTCATTATATATATGATGAATATTCATACGACACTTAAGTACACGCAGTCTCAGTTAATTAATGAGGACGCGGACACATTTTAGTTTGAGTGCCAAAATGAGATATGTTCGCCTTTCTTCTTCTTTTTGTACACTCTTGACGCTGTGGCTTTCAATGGCAGATTAAATGTAATTTACATCTATAATGTGTTTGGTAATATTTTATGCAAATGTGTATCGAGATTGCGCGCTGAAGACGGCTTTTGAAAAAACCTCTCCATAGTTTGTGACCTTATTAGATTATGAATCCAACAGTGTGTTACCCCCCCCCCCCCCCCCCCCAGGGATGAACAGAGATAACTTTGGTGAGCCCGACTTTTGGTCTCGTCAACGTTTTATATTTTGTAAGTATTTTTGATAATGACCAAATATGAAAGTCTCGTAAACGTGAGCCTTGTCATTGTGAACATGTTAGCATGCTGATGCTAGCAGTTAGCACAGAGAGGCCGTATACATGAACACCGCATGGCACAACACGGAGGTGTGCAGTCCGAACCGAGACTTTATTACCCTTTTTAACCTTGATAAAGGAAGACCAGATCCACTCTTCTTGTGCTTACCTTTCACAATAGAAACTCCAGAAAAAAACTTTGCGTAACTGTTCACCAGTAAGAACAAAAATGTACTCGGATCATTTTACTGAAGGGGAACTGGATTAGATATCTCCCGTTAGCTAAACAACATCAGACAGACGCTGCTCTGGGTTAGTAATATCCTGGAAGTTGGTCCTCAGCCTTTGTGAAAATTATTCCGGGCTTTTATTTTGAAGTTTTGCAACTGCTGGCAGTGAAAATAGTTTAAATGCGAAATATTAGCAGTGTGTTTTTCATTTTGCAAAACTAGAATACATAAAAAATGACAGTTAGCTACAACCACGTGGCTATGACCAGGGAAGGAGAGGAGCCAGAAAAATACAATCGTATGTTATCTCATTTACATTCAGTCCATCAGGAAGGCAATTAAGTACCGTGCAGTTATGAACCCACACACACACACACACACACACGCACACACACACACACACCACTGTTGTTGCCGAGCTCTAACCGTGCGGTTAATCCTGTTCCGTCCCTGCCGGAGGATTAGCCAGTGGACAGTGGTGATAATGGCCAGTTGATCCTCAGGCCTCTGTAATACTGTTATCTAATCTGTCCTTACTGTGTGTTTGTGTATGCATGGATGTACGTGTGTGTGTTTGATTTTGAATGAACACCATTGTTCAATACCATCGGCTCAATAGACAATGTAACGCCCACTGAGAAGATCGCTCTCCCTGCGTTCCACCAACAAGCTGATTAGAACATGAACTGTGTAGATTAGCATTCAGATAAAAAGCTTTTATGGATGAAGGAAACCACTGGGGAACCTTTGATGGTGTGCTTGTGGCTCAGTGGAGAGAGCGAGGTTGTCCGTTAACCACAATGTTGGCGGTTTGATTGCGGGCTCCTACTGTCCGCATGCTAAGTGCCCTTGAGCGAGGCACTGAACCCCAAGTTGCTTTCAAATGTCATGTGTGTGTGTGACCTTTGAAGGTCGTCTTCAGAAGAATGGCATGTTGTAGCTATTGTTCTTAAGATGCATGGTGCATCTATGGTAGCTGGGTCTCTTCGTGTAAATGTAGATACATATGCAATATGTCAGTGTTGCTGTTAGTGGCATTTAAATATTATGTATTTTAGTATTAAACAAGAACAATTTAGCTTTTAGTCATTTCGATCTTCTCTATCGACTCCACCAGGGATGGAGGCCTATTTCTGATGGAGACCAGTCATATGATAATAATCTGAATCCTATTATATCTCTAAATATTGTACCCAGTGTTTTTTATATTAGTTACCAAAGACACATACAGAAGAACGGTCGGTTTTTTTTCAGCGATTCATTAAAAAGAAATCCCAATATTGGTGAACTCAATTTTAACTTAAAGCAGCATAACGCTCCAATTATGTATGAATCACAACACAATGCTCAAATACAGTCCACTGACACGGAAGCATGGAGGGAGAAACACATACACACACACACACACACACAATACCTTCAAAGCCTATTCGTGTAGAGCACAAGAGTTCACTTCTCGTTCAAAAACTGCAGACGACACTGAAGATGCACATTTATATTATTTTCCCATTGTCTCTGTTTTTACAGATAGATAGATATATACTTTATTCATCCCCAATTTTGTCAAAGACTCCCCCACAAACATACACACAACAGGCAAATGCACATAAGGAGCTCAGGTTTCTTGAAATGCAAGTGCATTCTTCTTTAAGCCTTCCACCTCTTCGTCCTAGCCTGCTTGGCACCCTCTGTGACACACACACACACACACACACACACACACACACACACACACACACACACACACACACGTTCATGCAGCTGTGACAGTTGGCAGCATGGTTGGGTTTCCCACACCGAGGGAGGCCATCAGGGAGATGGGACTTCCCACAAAGGAAACCCCAGTTTCACACACTGTACATTCACCGGCCCCCAGAGGGAGAGATGCCATCAGCATCCTGCAGAGACCTCAACCACGACATCCTCACGTCGCACATTGTTCGCTCACTTCCTTTCCCCCCTCCGTGCAGTGTGACGCACATACAGGACCCCTCTAACATGCCACTGTCAGACATTACCTCACTGTTGTTTCATGAAACAGTACAAAGACACGAATAAAGAGCACTACTAATAAAAAGCAATTTGACCATGTTGAAGAATCAGAGTTTATCAGCTCAAGCGTTGTTTTATTATTAGTTTTCCCTTTTGTATTGAGTCTAGCAGGCAGTGTATCTAATAGCCTCGGCATTCTGCTTCAGCCGTGAACACGTTGATTACTTGTGAGACTAGAAGTAAACAACACACTTCAGGGACTGCAGAAGTCAGCGCAGTAATGAGTGAATGGAAAAAAGATAAGATGGTTCTTGGAGACAACGGCTGAACACAATAAAAGCTTCATATCAGCACTGCGGTGCAGCAGACTTCAACCTATCTGGGGATGAACACATATTTACACTAATCTTTTTAGAGAGAACGCAGTGTATCTAAAGAATCATGTAAACAAACCTTAGAAGCACTAAACCGTAATCTTGACTAAATATTATAAGTACCACTACTGCAACTTTGCATTCCTGGCACTAACGTATTATTATCCACGAATATATATATTATACACACATATATATATATATATATATATACATATATATTTATATATATATATATATACATATATTTTAAATATATATATATATATATATATATATATTTATATATATATATATATATATATATATATATATACGTATATATATATATATACATATATATATATACATATATATGTATATATATACATATATATATATATGTATATATATATATATATACCACAAGAGTAAGTGAATTGTGAAACGTCTGTTTGATAACTTAATTTACATTTAAATGCATGACAACACGGCTAATAAAGTATTCAACAGTTCCCCACTGTCAGACTAAAAGCTCTGTTCGAATATTGTTAAATTTAACAAAGCCAAGCTTAAACATGATTTATTATACAAACAGACCCTTACTCCTATGGCCAACATCATTTGACATTTTATATTCCTGTTATTTAAGAAAGAATTGTGAGTGAACTTTTCCAGGATGTATTAAATTCTACTGAATGAAGTTAAACTGACTGAGCTAAAAAATGTGCAAAGACAAATGCAATTGTCCTTTATGCCTAATTCCCTTTAAATAAATCAATGTGATGTACTTTAGACAGTTCCGCTGGCAGCACACTGAGTGAGATATCTCGCTAAATCGATCTTAACCTCCTCCTTTCACGGCGAATTGTCTCTTTTCCCCACGGACGCCTTTTGTGGTAAAGGTCAGAGAAGGAGGTTGAGCTTTTTATAATGATGAAAGATTGAATGTGTGGCCACACAAGTTAAGCAGTGTTCAGTATTGATCCGTGCGTGCAGCAGTATGTTACTGAACTAGATAGCGCCATAAAGAAGTGGATTGGAGTGTGACGCCAATAGAAGAGAACATCGAGTTTCTTCGATTAGGGATGCTTCATTTAGCTGGGATCTAATATAAAAAAAACACTTAAAGATCCAGACAGGATACATTTCATTTTTTGTAATAACATATTTACCATTTCGGCGATATCCTAATTTCTGTTGATTTCCCCACACTGTGGTAAATGTTTCACAGTTCAAGAATGAATAACATTGTTTTTTTGTGAATATACAGCCACATAAATCTCGCGTTGCAGACCATGAGCAGATGATATTACAATAGTTGGACCGCTTGAGGCGTGAAGCAGCAAAACACAACAGGGGAATATACAGGCAACTCCGACTGTAATTCTACTGATGAAAGAGCCTTAATGATGATGATGATGGTGATGGTGATATTGGACAGCTCGGCATTATGGGCCGCAATCAGGGGGCACAGTGGTGATGATGCTGCTACCATTACTGTGACTGATTAGACATCTCAGTCCAACCCTGCTCATCAAAATCAGAGATGAAAGGTTGGAGGATGTTTCATTTATTATCTAACAGGCGGCCCTCACTAACAGGGAGGTGTGTGTTTTCTGTGTGTGTGTGTGTGTGTTTTTTTGTCCAAGAGCTCCAGGGTCCACTGCAGATAAACTACAGTAAATGTAGCTCGGGGCATAGAAATGGAGTCAAGGTAAAAGGCTCGCCGCGTCGACGCCTCACAGCCCCGCCGACCTGTGTTGTCACCGCGGCAACTAACAACAAATTGCCTTTTTCTTTTGTGCTATTCTTCCGAGAACCGTTCCATGTCCGTCCTACTCCTGTTCTCCCTCCGTGGCCCGGAGCGATGGGGTTCACGTTCTCCTTCACAGGGTCCCAGGCCTTGGAAAGCCAAAGCACAAGTACAGCTTTTTATCCTTTAGCTGGTTTCATGTCTCTGGGGACGTTAATGCCAGTGCACCACTTTGTTCTCCACGCAAATATCTGAGGGGGCGAAAGCTGAAGCAACAATCCTTTGTAGGAGTGTTTTTGATTTTCATCAATCTCCTGTGACACGGTGTTCCTCCTGTATTTGTGTCCAGTAAATGTCTGACATTAGTCGGTCTGTTAAAGACTCTGTTGACAGGACGGTCTCTCACTCTACATATACTGTAGATATAATGTAACTCACTCTATATATCTATCATGCCTCTTACTCTACATATATGTATATATATAATATATATACATATATGTATTATATCTATATATATATATATAATTTAACTCACTCTATAAATCTATAATGCCTCTTACTCTACATATATGTATATATATAATATATATACATATATGTATTATATCTATATCTATATATAATGTAACTCACTCTATATATCTATAATGCCTCTACAAATATGTATATATATATATACAGTTACATTATATACATTACATACATATATATATATATATATGTATATAATGTAACTCACTCGACATATAGTTCCCGAGGACAATAATGATCAGATTTATGTCCAAGTTCGTTGAAAGGACTTGACGCTTGCGGCCGCTGATGTCATCGCTTATGAGGTGAAGTTCTAGTCTTGTCAACAAGAGATTGTAGTCTGGAAAATGTCCATTGAGCCTGGCAGCTGGACCTAAGCAGGCAATTTATATGAAGATGTCACTCTTAGCACGCTTTGTTTGAGCAAAATGTTACTTCCCAGAAGGATGTATTTGTTGTGTGTGTGTGTGTGTGTGTGTGTGTTCAATGAAGTGCAGGTGAGGTCTGTGTGGACGTCTGAGTGAAGTGTCAATCATCTGTCCAACAGCATACTTGAAATAATGTGTGTCCCGAGAGAAACCCGATTACGGTCTGCCAAGTCAAAGTGAAATCAGAGGGTCCTCTCGATCTAAACGTCGCTCCTTCTCAGCGCCTCCGTCGATTATTCTTGTGTTTGTCCGTCTCCGTGTTCAGCTTCGAGTCGCCGTGTGTTTGGAGGAGAGAGAGAGGAGGTCAAGGTCGGGGGACAGGTGACAGCGATCGGGTTCGCTCACCAGTATAAAAAAAGCCAGACGGGCCGCTAAGTGCCGAGCTCACCTTTCATAGTGTGAGGTACATGTCAGGTCTTTGTGACGGGGTGAGGCTCAGGCGCAGAGAGACAGGCTGGACGCAATATAAATAACAAAAAAGCACTCTTTAATGAAGCAAAACAGTTTACAAAAATACAAGGTCCAAAAGGGGCAGGCAAAGGATCGTCGGTCAGGGCAGGCAGGCAGGATCAGATACGACAGACAGGACGACGGGAAAAAGACACGGAACTAGAGACGACAATCCGACCGCAGACAAGGGAAAGACTGACACAATATATAGGGGGGGAAACACAGGTGTACGACATCAGACAGTAACGAGACAAGAGTGGCTGAGGGCAGGTGCAGGGAATTAAACAATTAAGACAGAGAAGACACAGAGGAGACACGGAACACAGGAGACACGGAACCGGGTGTTACAGTACAAGCCGGTTCTCCTTCTGGACCGGGACGGAAAAACTGAATCGGGCCTGTTGGACCGCTGCTGACCCGGGGCCGGCTGTCACCGGTCAGGGGTCAGAAGCAAGACACCAATCAGGACGCCTCGCTGGCTGATCTGCTTCCTTCATCTCTTCAATTTGACACCATAGCACCACAACTAGACCGCCTCCCACTTCCACGCTCTCAACTCCGTCCTGTTTCAGTATCTTTCCCTTTCTCCAGCAATCTCTCTCTCTCTCTCTCTCTCTCTCTCGCTCCTCTGACAGTCACTGCTTCATTCCTTCACTCGCCACCTCTTCCTTACATGTCCTGGTTTCCTGCTCCCCTGGTTTCCTGCTCCCTTTCTAGAGCGCCACCAGTGTAAGAGGAGAACGTCTCTTCCTTCTCTCTCTCTCTGCTCTCTGGCGACCTTGTTTCTAACCTCTGTCCTTCTCTTCCTTCCCTGTCACCTTCTCCTCTGTCTCTCTAACAGCTGAGATGGCAATGAGCAGCATTCTCAACGCTGATGACATCAAGAGAGCTCTCGATGCATTTCCAGGTAAAAGCGACCTCCGAGCGGACTCCTCCACATCTGGCCATTGGCCGCCACTTCCAGAAGTTTTTTATTTTCTTGAGCCCCGATCTGTATTCCCATGATCATTTCTCCTTTCAACAATATCCCTATTGTTATAAAACAGAGGAATGCATCGTTATTCCAGGTTCTATAACGATCATTTGGGTTTTAGAAATGTACTTTTGTGTTTTCACATTACTGACGTTAAAACTCTTTAAATAAAAAAGTCTGTATTTTGGTGAAATGTAAAGAAATGTATTGGAATTTAGCATCTTTGTGTGTGTGTGTGTGTGTGTGTGTGTGTGTGTGTGTGTGTGTGTGTGTGTGTGTGTGTGTGTGTGTGTGTGTGTGTGTGTGTGTGTGTGTTCCGTAGCTGGCTCCTTTGACCATAAGAAGTTTTTCGAGATGGTGGGTCTGAGGGCCAAGTCTTTTGACGAAGTGAAGAAGGTCTTCCTGTTGCTGGACGCTGACAACAGCGGCTTCATAGAGGAGGAGGAGCTCAAGTGAGACACTCACACACACACACACACAACACACACACATGCATCAACCCACGAGGATGCAACACATGCTCTGGGCCGTGTTTCCATTCTGCTCCTCTGTCCCTGGTCAGATTCGTCCTGAAGGGCTTCGCCAACGATGGCCGCGACCTGACGGACAAGGAAACCAAAGAATTTCTAAGAGCAGCCGACAAGGACGGCGACGGCAAGATTGGAGTCGATGGTAAACACTGTCGCCTTAGCGGGAGCGCCATGAGGTCACACACACACACACACATTATTATTACTCGACCCATTAAGGGACCGTCCACAAATGACCGGGGTCGGGAGGGTCAAACATTGGGAAGAGATGGCGAACGTAACGAGCGGTGCATCCTCTTCATCAGTCATCACCACCCCTCACTGAATAAGCCAACGGGGGCGCAGGCAGCAGCGCTGCAGGTTTACACTTTAGTGGAGCGGAAGATTGAGCCGAACATGCGTGACATTAAAGGTTGAACTCTTTATGAAAGATTTAACGTCGCCATAGAGCCCAATGAAGTTAGCGTGCCTGTGAGTGAAAAGTAACGTGCTTTTTACACATTATATCCCACAATGGGGAGAGGGATCCTCCTCTGTTGCTCTCCTGAAGGTTTCTTCCCTTTTTTCCCTGTGAAAGGGTTGTTTGGGAGTTTTTCCTGATCGATGGGAGGTCAAAGGTCAGGGATGTCTCTGTGTACAGATTGTAAAGCCCTCTGAGGCAAATTTGTAATTTGTGAGAAAGGGCTATACAAAATAAACTGAATTGAATTAAATTGAATTATAAAGTTTCTTAAAACTAACATTGTCGTCCTATATACTAGAAATGAAAAGCCCTGATTATGACAAAACATTTACGAACCGTGCACGATGAAAAACATTCAGATCCACGTTCGTGAAGTAAAAAAGTAAATACATAAACCCCGCCCCTTTTTTGACCCCACCTTCCCGCCTGATGATTTGTGTACATTCCCTCGCGACAAACTGTGCCCTCCGTGTGTTACTGTCGGCATCAGTGACATTTACATCGTCTTGTTTCTCTTCTTCTTGCAGAGTTCGCTGCCCTGGTGAAAGAGTAGCCGCTCACCCAGAGTGACTGACCCGCTCTCCCAGATCCACTCCCAGCTCCCGCTACATCCCGACACCTCCCCCCTCCCCCGCCTCCTCCTCCCCCCTCCTTCCCTGCGGCCATGCCTCACCCCTCCAGCCGACACCCGCTTCACTCACTCCTCTTCTTCAGCCTCCTCCTCTTCCTCTCGCCCACGGCTGTCTTCGCCAGCAATGCAACGCTGCACTAGAGGAAGTAAGCGGTGGACGCGCCACGCTCCCCCGCGGCCAGTCATCCTATTTATTTTCCCCTTTTTATACAATCCCTCCTAGTTTCTGGGTGGATATAGCACATGCCTGTAGGAGTAAACCTCACGTTCTAAAGCATAACGTAGATATTTAAAGGAAATAGAGATTATTAAAAATGAAGACCCGAATGTCCTTCTGTATTTCTGAATTCTTTCTTTTCTTCCTCTCACTTCCTGTCTTTCTTTTTCCATCTTTCTCTTCTCTGTCGATTTCACTCTTGTCTCTGTTCCCTTCCTTCCTTCCCTCCCACACCATCACCCCACCCACCCACCCACCCATCTATCTATCTTTCCATCCCTTTCTCTGCTGGTAATGAGCTGTTGTAAAACACACCAAATGAAGAAAGAGGTCAAGCTGTGAAAGAATAAAATGAGAAGACAACACCGACTCCTCTCTTACTTTCCTCCTTTCCACGCTCTGATCTGATTCTACACTCCATCCATCTCTCCTTCTCTCTCCACTTCTCCGTCACCGGTATCGAGCGGAGCGTATCGTGACATCAACCTAGTAATGAATGAAGGGTGTCGTGATGAAGGTCAACGTCTCCCTGCAGCGCCGATTGTTAGAGTCATGAGCAACAAAAACTACTCATGACTTCTTCTGTTGCACTAAAAAGGTCACTTTGCTGAAAGAGGGGGAGGAGGAGGAGGAGAATGAGTAGAAGGAGAATGATGAGGAGGAAGAGGAGAAGGATAATGATGAGGAGAAGGAGGAGGAGAAGGAGAGGGGTGAGGAGAAGAAGTAGGAAGAGGAGGAGGAAGAGGAGAAGGACAATAAGAAGGAGGAAGAGGAGGAGGAGGAGTTGAAGGAGCAGAAGGAGAAGTTGGAGGAGGAGGAGAAGGGCGAGGAGAAGGAAAAGGACGAGAAGGAGGAAGAGGAGAAGGACGAGAAGAAGGAGGAAGAGCAGAAGGAGAAGGAGGAGGGCGAGGAGAAGGAGAAGAAGGAGGAGGAGGGGGAGAAGGAGGAGAAGAAGAAGAAAGGAGAAGGAAGAGAAGAAGAAAGGATATGGATAAGGAGGAGGAGAAGTTGAAGGAGGAGAAGAAGAAAGGAGAAGGAGGAGGAGAAGAAGAAAGGAGAAGGAGGAGGAGGAGGAGAAGAAGAAAGGATATGGAGAAGGAGGAGGAGAAGTTGAAGGAGGAGAAGAAAGGAGAAGGAGGAGGAGAAGAAGAAAGGATATGGATAAGGAGGAGGAGAAGTTGAAGGAGGAGAAGAAAGGAGAAGGAGGAGGAGGAGATGAAGAAAGGAGAAAGAGAAGTTGAAGAAGGAGGAGGAGGAGAAGAAGGAGGAAGAGGAGGAGGAGAAGAAGAAGAAAGGATATGGATAAGGAGGAGGAGAAGTTGAAGGAGGAGAAGGAGAAGAAAGGAGAAGGAGGAGGAGGAGAAGGAGGCCACCCGTCTCCTGTGCTGGTTGAGCCTTGGAGCCGTTAGCAGACCTGGATCCACGCTGAGCTGCCATGTGGGTTAAGTGTGCCCAGTAGGGACCCGAACAGGCAGCGTGGGAATCCTCTTTAGTAGGCCATTTTACTGCCTGAGCAGATAAACACAGGTCTGAAGCTCAGAGGCTATCACTTAACGGCGGTTTAGCACCAGGAGGCGCAGGCCGGTGTCGCTCTCTAGAAAGAGAACGTAAGAGTAACTTAGTCGCTCGTTTAGTTGTCAATATTTAATGCTATAGACCCACATACTAAATATTTTAAATCAAGTAGTCAGGGGCTTTAACTGATGATGTAATATCAGTATTGTTTATTTAAAAGCTTATGTTTGCTAGATAAGTATCATCATTATGACATCAGTAAAAAAAAGCCACTTGAATAAGCTCAATAAATTGGTTAAAGTAATTATGTGATGCTTAAAGACGATATTATAGTATCCATGAACGCAGTGCTTTCATCGTGTGTTTGGCTCATTTATTTCATTCATCTGCCAGAAGTTACATTTTCATTTTTCCACGAGCCATTTTCCAAAGTAAATTAGGAATGCAATTAATATGTCTTAATGGGTTTTCTCTGCACACAGACCATGCAGAGAAACATGGTGGAGATAAAACACTACGATAAAAACAAAGGATTGTTCATCACATCCATCCCTGAGCTCCACGTGACTCAGCACTGACTCGTCACATCAACTGGACACAAACACATCGTTCATGGAAATACAGATGGAAAATAAAAATCATTTTCATTATATTCTAATCTCATAATGTCATAATGATGATTTAAAACCAGGTACGATTAATGCACCTATTAGTTTATGTGACATCAACACATTGTTTCAGGCTTACTTTCATACACATGTTAAAACCAGAGCAAATTTTGAAAAAGTAAACAAGATAAAAAACATTTTAACCCCTTAAAAACACGATGTTTGTTGTCGTTTACCAAAATCTAAAAATATACATATGCAGTCCTGATGCGAACACGTGAACGATCCAATACTCAGTCCTCTTTCTCCAGCGTTGTGTGTCCCTTAGCAAACCGAGTGTTGTTTTAAAAAGTAGGAACACACTCGACGGCCTCCACTCACACACACACTCTGCCATGTTGAAGGTCAACGATGAACCGTCGAGCTCAAGGCGTTTAGTTTTGATGATGTCATCGTCGATGAACACGCGGGGTGGACCTGTCGTCGGTGGACGTGGGCTTCAGCTTGACTGTGGCAAACGGGTTGGTGCCCCTTCAAAATAAAAGAGGAAGAGAGGGATGAAGATGTTGGAGGGGAAGAAAAAAAATGCATCTTTGAGTCTCATGGTGAAGATCATAGCAAGAGAAATGAGAACCGCATTCCCCACTGTTCAAGCCTCATCGAGCAAACTGCTCACCTGGAGTGAGAGTGAGAGTGAGAGTGAGTGTGAAATGGCTCCGGCACTAAAATACACTTCAAACTCTCATGGAAGGAAAGCGATCCTGCAATCTGTTTTTCTCTCGTGGGTTCATGATATTTTTGAAGAAGGGAACACGAGTTCCATTTACACGTATCACAACCCGAGAGAGGGAGAGGGAGAGCCTCAGGTACATGAATCTTACCTCGGGAAGAGTTCTGGCTGTGATGCGTGTGGTTTTGATCTCTACAGGAAAAAAGAAGATGAGAAAGGTGTCCAGGTGAGTGAAGGCCGGGCCGAACCGTGACATAACGCACTAATGGAGGCTCAGCGGGCTGCGGCCCTCGACCCCTACGCCCTTCTGCTTTCAGTTGGTCCTCCCACAAGCTCCCACATCAATGATGTGTTGTGCACACAAACACACACACACACACACACAAGTGTTTCCAGTTGACAAAATCATATTTTGACGATGGATTGACAACTGAGCAACAAAAGAAACCATGAGGAGACGTCCGGGGAAATGCATCATCTCAACATGACATATAATCAATTTGCTTTGACCAATGAGCAGATATTTGAGGTCATCCTAAACAAAATATATCTCACCTATTGTCTCTTAACTATACCAACAGTTGTTGGAATACTGATTTTTTCATCATGCGATTCAAACCACTGTGTGCTTGAATCACCCAAGAGAAAACACATTGGAAGTGTCATCACACTGCAGCAACCTAAAGGTTATGTACCGGACCTGTGTAGTCACCAGTACTTCCAATAGGTCTCCAAAACAAGATAACACACACACACACACACACACACACACACATGCAAATGCACACGCACACACACGACCTCCTCGCCCATCCACCATCAGCAGCTGGAGCTTCCTCCCTGCATCCACCAGAAAGATGGCTGTGGAGCCATGGAGAGCAGCAGCTGGCCACAGCGCCCCTGCTGGACAGACTGGCAAACAACATCGAAGATGTACCAACTATGAATTAGAGAGCCGCCCCCCCCCCCCCCCCCACCCCGCAGGTCACCGGGTGTTAATGAAGCACAGATCAATGTGGTACAGCATTCTCTTATACGGTGCCCTTTGTGAATTGAAAAGCTTGAAATTCCCAAATGCTCTATGGGTTCATAAAAAAGACAAATATCAAGCAATGTGGGTTGCCAGTTGGAAAAGATCTTAATCACGTGACTTTTATTCACAGCGTGTACGCACTACCTCGCAGACTTGATGGAGCGAACTCTTTCTGACTGAGCAAGTGAGAAAGCCATCAGCACAGGAGAAAGTTGTTCTTATTATGAATGGCTAATTCAAAACTCATTCATAAAGACATTAGTTACGTCATATAAACAATATAGAAAATGCTTCTCATTAGAAATTAGTCCCCAAAAAGACCACAGAAGAAGACAAAAAAGGCCATTTGTAGAATACGTTTAAAGAAAGGAGGGAAAGAGTGAGACGTTATTAATATCGATGTACCTTGTGTTCTGAGTTAGACTCGGTCCTTTTCTCAGGTTTTGTGATCGCTGGCATCTCATCCTGTTTATATGACGATAAAGGTGGTGCAGGGGGCGGGGCTCCGCTGTGGCTACTGCTTTCTGGTTGGCTGAGCAGGTCGCTCATGCTGCTGCTGCTCCGGAGAGAGGAGCTAGTGAAATCACAAAAGATATATACACTACCGTTCAAAAGTTTGGGGTCACTTAGAAATGTCTTTATTTTTCAAAGAAAAGCACTGTTTTTTCAATAAAGATAACATTAATCATAAATACACACTATACATTGTTAATGTGGTAAATGACTATTCTAGGTGGAAACGTCTGTTTCTAATGAAATATCTCCATAGGTGTATAGAGGCCCATTTCCATCAACTATCACTCCAGTGTTCTAATGGTACATTGTGTTTGCTAATCGCCTTAGAAGACTAATATCTGATTAGAAAACCCTTGTGCAATTATGTTAGCACAGCTGAAAACAGTTATGCTGGTGATATAAGCTAAACAACTGGCCTTCCTTTGAGCTTGAAGTTTGAAGAACAGAATTAATACTTCAAATATTAATCATTATTTCTAACCTTGTCAATGTCTTGACTATATTTTCTATTCAATTTTCAATTCATTTTATGAATAAAAGTGAGTTTTCATGGAAAACACGAAATTGTCTGGGTGACCCCAAACTTTTGAACGGTAGTGTATGTACAATTTAAAATGAGTTGTCTTCTTTGTTGAAGAAGTATAGTGGTTGTTTTATACTCATTCCTTTTAACAAATTGTATTTCATACTCACAGTATATTACATTTGAACACAGACAATGAGTTTAATCATGTTTTTAAATAAATAAAATTTTCTGTGAAATTCATGAGCTCAGTGCATGTGAAGCTTCTAGATGTGCGGCGTGTGTCAAGAGTGACCGAGTAACAATTTAGTTTAACCTTCTTATTCTTTCTGCTGATAGCAATGGGTCACCCACATATCTTAAATAGTTTACACACGATTATTCCAGGCCTGAGCTTCATACTGACCCTCTTTTAAAAGTGTTGGACCCATAAACCAATAAGGACAGCCTGGGGAGCAGCGACATGTGTCCTGTATCATGTTTTAAACATGTTTGGGTTAAAGTCTCTGCATCCATTCTGAATGGATGCAAATATATAATCAATGACTTCTTTGAATTGTGGGAAGTAAGACATACAAATATGAGCCCGAACCCTGTGGGACCAAGACAAGCAGCATCGTTTTATAAAAATACCCCACTTCAAAATGACAACCCAAATAGATGATTTTCAAGTATATTCCAAAGAAAGAGGAACATGGGAGCAGCTGTGATTCAGTTGGTGGATGTGTGTTAATAAGTTAATATGCAATATGCAATGAAACCCAATACTGAAATCATGAATACTTAAAAGATTCTTTGTAATATGCTAGACTGGGGCTATTAAAGTAATATTTCAACAAAAATAATATGCTTAGTCACCTTCTTACAACCTTGTCTTTTGCTAACAAGGCATAGGAGTAAGTAGTCAGTAAGTTACGTCATTTAATTTATCGAAAAACCTCCAATTCGTGTGACATTATTGTTATTTGACATTCGTACCGAGTACATATTGAACTAGAACGGGCACTCGGTAGAGCGCATACCTTCGCCACAGCCACTTTTTTGGTACTTGGCATGAGAGTGTGGGGAGCTTGATGTCATGTGAACATGTTGGCATTGGTTGCATGCCAATTGGATACAAATTGACCGCGCTATGGTAAAAAGAAGATGTTGACCTTTTCATGACCTTGACCTTGACCTTTGACCCGATCGATCCCAAAATCTAATCAAATGGTCCCCGGATAATAACCAATCATCCCACCAAATTTCATGCGATTCGGTTTAATACTTTTTGAGTTATGCGAATAGCACGCAAACACACATACATACAAATATATAAATACACAACCATCAAAACATTACCTTCCGCAGAATGCGAAGGTAATAACTTGTGTTGGATGTTTACCCAGAGCTGGTTGTCTTTGGAGGATCATCCAATGCTTCCACGTAGGTGACTGGAAACCATCCCTCACTGAAGACAAGAGACCCAAAGAAAATGGCGGTTCATGGCAATTACATTTTGTACAGATATTCACGGCCCCCAGAGGATGAACCCTCATTGACTCGAGGTCCAAATACGTTGGTTTATTACCAGATACACTAATACAATCTGCACTTTCTACACTCTCACTTTTAGCGCTATGGCTAAGAAGCAAATGTGGCTCGTGTGCTAAACTCAGACGGTTAACGCAGAAAGCATCATGCTAAATGTTAGCATGTTAGCATTAGCATTTTCGGGACTACAGATGAAAATTAGCCTCTTGGCTAACGCTGGTACATTTGCAGAAATGTTTTTATTAATGTGCACTGTCCCTTAGCAAATAAACCAATATTTAAAACAATTAAAAAATGTGTCGGCCTCTTAGCATATTGAGGTTAGCATTAGCTCAAATAACCGAACAGCGTCCCGGAGCAGCTAGACTTGCGATATTATGTTTTCTTTTGTTTTTCTGTTTTCTTCTTTCTTCTTTAATCGTCAGTCCAGTCGTCTCATCAGTTTCTTACTCTTTACAAATGGTTGCTCCTATCACTTATTCTCACCATTTTGTTTTCCCTAATGAAGGGTACCGAGAGCCAGTGGTTTAGCCACCGTAACACACACACACACACACACACACACACACACACACACACACCGTGAACTGCTGTCGGCTCGTCCGTACAGCCAGCCGTTTCGGGGCTGTTGGACCAGCACAGTGATGATCTCCCCCCTGTTGAAGGGCAGCATGGTGGGCTTGGACCCCCCCGGCTGGTGGGCCACCCGGGCCCTCGTGGTTCTGACTGCCGGAGGCCGAGAAATGCTTCCCTGGGGAGACGGAGCTGGAGAGACGACACATGAAACACTTCATTGAGGGTAGCTTGTTAAAAGACAAGTTAGATAATAAGCGTAAATTGCCAAGAAGGATCTCTGGTGAGATGATTCATTAAAAACTATAAGCGACAATGTTTGATTTCTTTAATTATGTCCCTGGAAAACATTACTCAGAGGGTTAGTATTTAATATGTTTCTCTGTGTAAAATAACTTTAGCTTTGATGGCAAAATGAATCATGAATTATACGGAAGACGGGGGCCTTGTTTTTCTCTCTAACATCAGTTGGGCAAAGAAGCTATATTTAATATTCTGCCGATTATTTATTGTCTGTTTAACATTCTGACTTTATCTATTCTATTATGTATTTCTTTTACCATAGATAGGCGAGCCAAGTAATTAGACAGACTTTATGCACTGGAACTTCCAAATGGGGAGATATGAAAGTGTGTGATGTGCAAAATTATGAAGAGTGAGAGAAAGATAGACGAGAGAGAGAGAGAGAGAGAGAGAGATAAAAGGCTTAAAGAAAAATAAAGCGGGTGGTGGAGGGAAATGAGAACTCTTGGAGGCATTACAGGCAGGAAACAACATAATAGGAAATGTGTGGAACTGAAATCAAAGCAGAATCGTCTGCATCGAGCACTCGAACAGATACACGTTTGACGTGTCGAGTCCTCACCTCTCGACGGGACGTTGCCGAGCGGCTGCTCCTCTCTGCTCCTCGTCACCTCCTCCTCCCTCATCCCCATCTGTGCAACACAAGGTAGTGACGGACATGTGTCAGTAATCTCTTCCTGATGCTCATATATATTGTAAACCTCAGAAAACACTGCAGTCACAAAGAAACAATTACATGTCAACTCATAAAGGATAGCTGCTGCCCCGAAGAGGAGGATGCTCTGTAGGTTACACTGAGGAAGAAGCTCTCCATCTCTCTCTCTCTCTGAGAGGAGGATGCTCTGTAGGTTACACTGAGGAAGAAGCTCTCCGTCTCTCTCTCTCTCTCTCTGAGAGGAGGATGTGGGGTGTTCCCTTCCAACGAGGAACAGACTGAAGCCGGCGGGGTTGACCTCTGGGCCGTCTCTGTGTCTTGAATGGTAAATGCAGCTTTTGTGCTTTCAATTTTGGGAATTATCTGTGTTAATCCCACTGTATTGAGAGGGGGATGTAACTCAAGAACGTATGTGTGTAGTCAGTTGATATGTGAAGTTAAACCCTATCACCGAATAATCTGTAACCCCCGTCTTCTTGTTTCAACTCCTCCTCAGAAACTGATTTCAAATTAAACCAGGCTCCACCACTAGAGGGCGCCATAGTAACATGAATATGATTGCAATAATAAGGCTTTCCCTCCACCACAATCCCTTTTCTTCGTTGCACAAATTCAGAAAAAAATTAAACACTTTTAATTACAAATATATTCTCCCAGTTCTTTCTGCTAAAACAGGATGTTATCTCACACTTGGAGTTTTTTGACAGATGAAAATTTGACCATGCTTGAATAATTCAGTGAAAATGAACTTTCTATGTGAGCTGAACTCACAGAGTTGATGACGTCAGCGGGCCGTCTGGCCTCGGGTCCTCTGGTGGCATCGACCTCCCGGCTCCAGGCCTCAGCTGTCTGCTGGAGGGATCCCCCTGTCTGACACACACACACACACACACAGACATTTAGGACAAGAGGCATACACACTACATACATATGATTCATCTTTTAATTTAGACTTACATTCTATATTTTATTACCTTCGCATTGAAAATGCAGAAGGTTATGTTTTGATCTCCGTGTATTTATTTATTTATTTGTATGCGTGTTATTCGCATAACAAAAAAAGTTTTAAACCGAATCGCATGACATTTGGTGGGATGATTGGTTATTATCCGGGGACCATTTGATTAGATTTTGGGATCGATCGGGTCAAAGGTCAAGGTCATGAAAAGGTCAACATATTCTTGAATCGAATGAAATTTGGTGGGATGATTGGTTATTATCCGGGAACCATTTGATTAGATTTTGGGATCAATCGGGTCAAAAGTCAAGGTCAAGGATAGGTCAAAACCATTTGTTTACCATAGCACGGTCAATTTCTATCCAATTGGCATGAAACTAATGCAAAAATGTTCATAATTCAATGCCCAATATTGTGATATGCGAAGGTATGCGCTCTACCGAGTGCCCGTTCTAGTTTCATCTGTTTTTGACAGAACTCCTACCTATTCATTTTGTTGACTAATTTAGATTTTAGTTTCCCAAAATAAAACAAATGTTGTTTCATAATTTATACTTATCATTTAGATATTTACATAGTTGCTAGTAATTTCTGTCTTTTAATGCTTTAATCATATAAACTTGACTTTTTATGTTAAAATGTTGTCTTTTTATCTTGTATTTCAGACTTTTTAAATATATATTTAAAAATATTTAACTCAAGCCAGCTGTATTTACATTGCTAAATAACTATGCTCAGTAGCTATTTTGGTTGGAGGGCTACCAGTTAGCCAACGAGCGGGAAACACACAGTTCAGGACCGCCGGCGGTCCCAGCGGCTTCGTGAGAGCTTTATTGCAATAGCGGAGCACTACAGGTGTCCGCCTCCGTCTCATGTTTAATTGAGTCAGTGGAGCGGTGCCATAAAAATGGAGCAGTGAGTCCAGAGTTCAAGCAAACAACCTGATGTTCTAATAATATCTTCATCCGTTCGGCCTTTGCTAAACACACGGTTACACAGACCCGTCCGCGTGGCAGTGACCACACTCAGCGGGTTCCTGCTGATTGGGCGTTGACCTTTGTTATGAAGGAGAGGGATGTCCCCACGGAGACAGATAAAACCTCATAATCATTACACATTATTGACACCTGTCCCCCCAGGGCCTATCCCGTCATTGCTCCTCGGAGAACTGTCGCAATGAGCTGTCAGACGAACCCGACCCACTTGGCACCCGCAGTCGTTTAGCCAACACAGACCATAAACTATTGTATCGACGAACGCTATTGTGAAGAGCGTCGAATACCTTCTTCATGATGCGGGCGATGGACCGCATCAGGCCGCAGTGTTTCTCCGACAGGAAGCGGTATCGCCTCTCCTCCTCCTTCAGAGCCTCGCTGTGGCTCTCCCTGAGGAACTGCATATACTCGCTGCAATCCTGCGGATACACATGATTGACAGGTCATGTATAGATACACACTTTACAAGCACACACTCGTGTCCAGCGGCGCTGCATTGGTGCTGCAGGGTGCAGACAGAGAGAGAGAGAGAGAGAGACCTGCTTGTGTCCTTTCCTCAGCTGTCTCTCCAGAGCGGCGGCCTGCTCGTGGACTTCCGTCTCGTAGTGCGTCCTGCTGCCCTGAAACGGAGACGGCTCACATCACGTCCAGCTCATGATCGGCAATCCAGTGAGGAAATTTAAATGACAAGATTTTTCTCATTTATTCTAGTTTTTCCCGGTTCATTCATTGAACGTTACTTCCTGGATTTGACGATGAGTGCCATGATCCGGAGTTTCTGTGTCTTGTTTCCTGTCTTATTTTGAAATCCCTGTCTCTCGTCTTCTCTGTTTCCCTGCATTTCCTGTCCCTGTGACTGTCTGCCCTGGTCCTGATTGGTTCCACCTGTGTGATTGCTAGCCCCGCCCTCATTGTGTCCACCTGTGTCTCGTTCCCCATTGTCCAATCACCTGCAGCTCCCTGTGTATTTAAACCCTGTTTGTCTCATTCCTCAGTGTGGATTCGTATGGTTACCTTCGCATTGAAAATGCCGGAAGGTTATGTTTTGATCGCCATTTATTTATTTATTTATTTATTTGTATGCGTGTTATTCACAAAACTCAAAAACTATTGAACCGAATCGCATGCAATTTGGTGGGATGATTGTTTATTATCCGGGGACCAGTTGATTAGATTTTGGGATCGATCGGGTCAAAGGTCAAGGTCAAAGGTCATGAACAGGTCAAAATCGTTCGCAGAACTCAAAAAGTATTGAACCGAATCGCATGAAATTTGGTGGGATGATTGTTTATTATCCGGGGACCAGTTGATTAGATTTTGGGATCGATCGGGTCAAAGGTCAAGGTCAAAGGTCATGAACAGGTCAAATCTTCTTGAATCACATGGAATTTGGTGGGATGATTGGTTATTATCCGGGGACCATTTGATTAGATTTTGGGATCAATCGGGTTAAAGGTCAAGGTCAAGGTCATGGAAAGGTCAACATCTTTTTTTACCATAGCACGATACATTTTTGTCCAATTGGCATGCAACTAATGCCAAAATGTTCATAATTCAATGCCCAATCTTGTGATATGCGAAGGTATGCGCTCTACCGAGTGCCCGTTCTAGTTTAGTTTGTGTTTGTTGGACTGATTCCATGTGTAAACCTTTAAGTAAAGAATTAAATCTTTCTTTAGAAGCGTTGTCAGTATTTGGGTCCTCTCTCGCTCTCTGGCTACGACATCCTGACAGATGAGATAACGTCCCTCCGTCCGTGAGAATCCCTTTCTGACCACGTCGGGCCCTTTGCTTTGGCCCCCGCTCACCGATATGTAACCTTTGTCCAGTCTGATGTTGGAGTCCATCTCCTGAAGGACCTCCGTCCTGAAGGAGTGGACCTGGAGAGGGACACAAATCACATTGAACACGAGAGGAAATGGATCCCCTCGGAGGGCCCGGTGACGGTGTGTCGGTGTAACTCACCGCGCCGTCGAGCTCCACCATGAGCCTCCGCTGGCTCTCAGAGATCTGAATCAGGACATCTCCTTCAACACAATCGCATCAGACTACACGTCACATTATTATCATGAATACAGCACAATACGATGACATCGTGCTGAGGAAGTCCCTCCCCCTTTGTTCAGTAACCTCTTGAACTTTAAATTACATGCCCAAAAATGTATGAAGTGTATCTCTGCAACTCTAAGGTCTATTGTGGACCCTCGTGAAGGGATTGCTGTGTGAATTCCACAGAGCGTGCAGCCTGGGCGTACATGTGACTGGGTACACGTGAATGAAGCTGGAGGAAATCATCAATGAAAGATTTCATTTCCACGAGATGAAACAGTGTTGGGGCGAATGTCACGGCAGTTTCAGCGCCAACGTCGAGCGATTCGTATCCCTCTGATGAGCTGGATGAACAATCGTTTCCCTTTCATCTCGAGCCTCGATTGAAACTTAGATATGCAGCTCGGGGCAAAGCGCCAACGCCTTTGTGAAGCAGTTGGAATATCAGATGTTATCGTGACATAACGTTGCATTCTGCAGAGCGCTACTTATTCAGTTTGACTTGTCACTGTGCCTGCAATGCATGCTGGGAGTCATTTTCTCACAGAGGAAACAGTCCAGTGAGAGAAGACGGTGTCTTTTAGCCACTAAACCGAACACGGCGCCCCTTCAGAGTCCACAGCCCGCTGCCTGTCCTCCTCCATTATTAATGTTCCCAGCTGGCATCGGATCCCTGCTCTGCCAACACTTCTAAACTCCTCGAAACCGTCTTAAACATGCATGTGTTTGAACCCGACGGTGACGTGCAGTAAGTAGAAATTCAATTAGTTAGTTCTGCCACACTCTCGGCTTCACCTGAGCCCAATGCAGGCCTCAGGTCCGTGGCATGTGTCCAAGACTTTTAAAAGCACTGTAAAACACACACGCACATACACACGCACATACACACACTCTCGCTGCACATGCACACACACACACACACACACACACACACACACACACTTGGCTTAACCTGAGCCCAATGCAGGCCTCAGGTCCGGTTTAAGTGTCTAAGACTTTTAGAAACACTGTAAAACACACACACACACACACACATACACACACACACACACACTCGCTGCCCATGCACACACACTCGCTGCACATGCACACACACACACACACACACACACTTGGCTTAACCTGAGCCCAATGCAGGCCTCATGTCTGGTTCAAGTGTCTAAGACTTTTAGAAACACTGTAAAACACACACACACACATACACACACACACTCGCTGCCCATGCACACACACACACACACACACACACACACTTGGCTTAACCTGAGCCCAATGCAGGCCTCATGTCTGGTTCAAGTGTCTAAGACTTTTAAAAGCACTGTAAAACACACATACACACACACACATACACACACTCTTGCTGCACATGCACACACATACACACACACACACACACACACTTGACTTTACCTGAGCCCAATGCAGGCCTCATGTCTGGTTCAAGTGTCTAAGACTTTTAAAAGCACTGTAAAACACACATACACACACACACACATACACACACTCTTGCTGCACAAGCACACACATACACACACACACACACACACACACTTGGCTTAACCTGAGATCAATACAGGCATCAGGTCAGGTTCAAGTGTCTAAGACTTTTAAAAGCACTGTAAAACACACACACATACACACACGCACACACGCACACACACACTCTCACTGCACACGCACTATGTGATAAAGCTCCGCCAGAAGGTAAACTTTGCTCTTCATGACGCTGAAGACTACGCTTGAGGTTTAATGACCATGAACACATCAAAGACACACGGCTCACATCCTGGAGACACGGCAATGACGTCTTCTAACGATGAGATCCACTTTATTCATCCCCAGGGGGAAACTTCTTTGTTGTTGTTGTTGTTGTTGTTGTTTGTTTATACCTACCCATGGAGCGTGATGATATGGTGTGGAAGGTATTCTCTCCAATCTTTGACAGTGCACTGAAGTAGGCCTCGCTCGTTACAGCCAGAGCTGAAACAACACAAGCACAGACGGCATGTACATTGATCATTGATGTGGCATTCACAAGTGCAGGGAAATAGGGCCGTTAAAAGAAGAGGACATTGTCCAATAAAATGGATATGCTGTATGTTCAGCAAAGAAAAGTAAGCATACATTCCCAGAGAAATCCCATTTCTCTTAACGAGCAATAACCATGAAGTCCTTCTTCGCTCTCATTGGCCAACGGCTCGTGATGCTGCTTTGTTTCCACTGCAGTAAACCCCATCGCAGGTTTAACTCTGGTGGGATTCATCATCATTGTACGGAATTTATTTTTATTTTATTCAGTCAATCAAATCAAATACAATACAATATTATTCTATATAATATACAAAACAGAAAGACTGAAAAGGTATAGGTAGAAGCAAACAATGCTTATATATTCCTATCCTAAATTAATATCAAATAAATCAGAAAATTAATATAGAATAAAGAAAAAATAACAAAGAAAACAAAAAACTATATATATATATATATATACATACATACATACATACACATACACACAAACATACTTCTCAAGAATTGTTCTATAAATAGTTCCCTTGAAAACCAAAAGGAGTTCACCATTCTTACATCCATTTCAACATTATTCCAAAGTCATCATATTGATTTAAAGGTTGATTTAAAACAACAGTTTATTCAGTCGGCCTGAAACGTGACTGCTGTGGAGGGAAGTGGGAGTAGGATGGGGTCGAATCCCAGACTGACCCCAATTAAATCTCCGGCCCGGTGTAGAGCACGTAATTAGCTGCAGAGTCGCTCTGCTCTTTTGTTTTACGCAGGTGAGAACAACTTGTTTTTTGGAGCCAACCAATCAGACGCCACATCCCCAGAGGGGGTGTGACACATTGATTTCAATAGGGAGAGAGATGATGCTTCACTAGGAATGGATACAAGGAGAGTCTGAGCTGCCTGTTGGAGGAATAGATGATTTAAAAAATGTATGAGGGGAATCATCAGCATCTATACGTTACAGTTGTTTTTTGCTCTTTGAGCTCATAAACATGTCATGATGTTATTGCTCTCCTGTGTGCAGGCGAGGAGCAGAAGACATACTAATCTGTTTTGAGTCTGCAGGCTCTTGTAGTTACTTATGAATCAGTTGCTCTTATGCATATATTAAACAAAAACACCGCTATGGGAATACAACGTGGGGAAAAACTGCTTCTGTTGCTGAATTTCACTGAACGTCAGCCTTTCACATTCATTGCAACGCACGGTGATGAGAGGTGATAATGATGTGGATAATTAAAATGAAATATAGATGAAATTAATGTCCCTTCGGATTCATATTGAAAGTTTCTTCTGGACCTCTTTCGAATCAGGTCTGGTGAGATCTCGACGCGCCCATATTCCATGGAAGGCCAGTCAAGTTTGTTTAGTTTATTGCGCTCCTAAAAGTAGCTGTGCCAACGTCACACACACATTACCAGAAAGTGAGAGAGTCTCTTTAGCAGTGTGTGTGTGTGTGTCTTTAAAAAAATTAAAAATCTTACTCTGGAAAGCGTGAACGTAGCTGTGACCCAGTGAGACCAGTTCCTGTAGGCTCGGGTTGAACTCATCCATCAAGGTCTGGTTGGAAAACACACACACACACACACACACACAGATTCTGTTGAGTCGTCAAAAGCCACAGAAACTTTAAGACCCGCCTAGAGGAGAATCAATCAAATCCACCTTTAATTTAATCTGTATTTATGAGGTCAGGCTCCCAACACAGACGTCCTCAGACTCAAGCGGGAGGAATACTCCTCTCAAAATGTCTTTTTACATTCACATCGTGTTCGCTATTATTCACATAATAGAGAGAAACAAGGTTTAACATGAGCTTCACTCGCCAGGAACCAGGACATGTTTCTATGTTTTCCAGAAACTCTTCAACCTTCCAGAAGCTCGTGAAAAGCAACAAGACAAAGTGACTCGGGTACGTTTGTCATCTAGCGTCGAACACAAAGCTTCTCTTACCGAGTAAATGCTCAAGGTGGAGCGATGCAGCTGATCACTAGTCATCCCCGACATGTTGGTATCCGTCTGTGAAACCTTGAGAGGCTCGGCGGCTCTTAAACCATCCAGCGAATGTCCCAACGCCTCTCAGGGGAAAGAGTCAATGGTGTTGAACTGGAGGTGGAGGAGGAGGTGGGTTAATGTGCTGGAAGCTGACACCACCGTGGCCAGAGAAAGACACGAGTAAATAATTAATCATGGCTCGACCATAAAACACACTGACGTGCTGTAAATCCTGACTGGTGTGTGTGTGTGTGTGTGTGTGTGTGTGCTTGCCACATTATGTTTTATTCAAGACTGTATCAGAGATCTGTTTTCATGAAGTCATTGCATGTGTACTCTTAGAAGTGAGTCATGAATATCTATTCTTGGATCCATTTTTCGGTATTTTGCACATTTATAAAACATTTTAGAAGCTTTGTAACCTTGTTGTTATTATAATATTTATTATATTTTTAATGGGAAGTGACTCACAGCTCTGATTAGCAGTTTGATCTGCCTGACTCTGTTTAGAAGTTTCACATGAGGCTCCTTTTAGTGAAGCACTTCCTCTTCTCTCTCATGCCCCGTGCGTCTGAATCACTCATTTACCGAGTCATCTAATCCGTGTTAAGTATTTAGATGGATGACTACGGTCAATGTGTGATTTCGGATTTATTATTACAAATATTTAAATCATTATTTATTCATTAAATTCTTCATTGCGTGGCGTTCATGTCTTCTCATTGTTTTTATTCGTGCTGCTCAAACATGATGTTTATGTCGGGGACTATTTTCTGGTGCGGATTAACACACATTCGGTGCACTGGTCTGTGGGACTGACTACAAAATAAACTACAGTCACACATTTAGTGTAACTCTGTGACTCACTATTAGTGTGACAGTAGAGAACTTTGGACTCGTGGAGCTGAGGAAAGCAAAAGTGAAAAAAAATGTGTCTTTAAAGCATATGGCGTGACGGAGAGCTAAACCAGACTGCAATAATCTATATTATATATAATCCATCTATTCAGGAGCACCTCTTCACATTTCTAAAACAATTACAAGATTGCTGCAAATGTGGGATTCGGGGCTACATATATGAAAGTGACTTATATGAAAATGTCAATTTGTTTTTTAAAATCTTTTAATTTTTTAATTTTTTATTATAAGAAAAAAGACAATACATAGACATAACACCTAGAGGACGACGAAACAGTGGACACAACTTCATAAAGTCAGAGTATTGAGAAAAATAAAAAATAAAAATAAAAAAAATGCATGTGTACAGGTGTGTGTGTATGTGCGTGTGTGAGCTTTTTAAAATTATTTTTTTTAAATATTTTTTTTTAAAGAAACAAAATACATTGATGATGGCAGATTTATACGTAAAATGTCAATTTGTAATGAAGCATATTTTGAAATCCATGATCCCAAACCTTTAATACAGTAATGCCACTCATATTTCTCCTTTTTGATTGGTTAACGCAGAATTCAGTGGTCATATGGGATCAAAATCCTATCATCCTTATACTGTAATCACTTCGCATGTCAACATCCCTCTGCAAGGGAAAAAAGAATAGTGGTGCCCCCACACTTCTCGTCTAACAATTAATATAATATGTTCATTGAATGCATCTTGATGATTGGTCATAATGATACAGAGGCCTCAGTATAAGGACCCTGAACCGTAATAAATAAATAACTGTGATTTAAACCCCAGATAAGAGGAGAGAAACTCATGTATTTCTGTCCTTACTTTAACCATCATGTTTTGGCATTCGGACCCATACCTCCTGTTGCCGGGCGGAAACACACACGACCGGGAAGCTGCACTCGCCCCCCCAAAGCTCTGACGGACTCATTGTATCGTCAAACGGCAGATTTGTTCTGTCTGTGACCGTCAGAGTCAGTGAACGCCCCATGAACTCCTCAAGGAGACGTGCAGCTGTCACATGGACGGTGACGCATATTCCTTCTGTGAAGGCCGGGCCGTGATGTGGTAAGAGTGGAGATCGTATGTCGGATACATGTGTCTGAGAGAATCCACACAGGAGGTGAAGAACTGGGAAACCTTTGGTTCGTGGGTTAGTTATTCATCGTATAACAGATAACTGAAGGCCTGAGAGAGAGCGAGGGAGCGAGGGAGAGAGAGACTTGTACACTAGATGGCACAATAAACTCACTGACTACATGACTTGAATTTTAAACAGCTTCATATCCCCCAGATGTAATCTTCCTTCTTCCCTCTTCTTTTCTCCTCAAAGTAATATCAACTTGTGTTCAATATTTCAAGTTGTGGCACACAAACCCATCTGCATGCTAACGCTGTCTCCACAAGAAGATGGCATTGATGGATTTAGTGCGACATACTGCAGTATTGGTTATAATATATATCAGATCATCAGTCTTTGGGGAGGTTTCCAGAAATACAAAAAAATACTAAATTAAAAGTCAAAAGTATTGAATTTCTAATTGAAATCTACAAGATTTTCTCTTCAAATTGTAGTGGATTATGAGGAAGTTCCCCAAATGATTCTTCAGCCCAGTGCTGAAGTAAATGTACTTTGTTACCTTCCACCCCTGCAGACGATTAGCGCCTCTCTGATGTGTGTGTGATGTCCATTCTGCTGACGCGGCGGATCTTTAAACAGCACAACACATTACAGCTGGAACAATTAAGCAGCGGATGGATGAAATGCATACAAAAAGAAGGAAAAACAACATCGACGTACAAAACAATCACACTGAAAAGCTTGAAATATGTCTTAAATAATTCGTTTTTCACTACCACGATTGATTGTGGTTAAATCTCCTGCTTACGAAAGCATCACCGGACCAAAAGTCCCACAATATTGTTTTCCGACTTCGGAGTAACTGATCACAGCTCATGGAAAACATCCTGTGGAGAAAGGGCATCAACACAATGAAAGATTCCCAACAAGGAAACGCTTTAAAAGCTGTGATGTCAGCATCACGCAGGTCATGGGCGTGTTATGATAAAACAAGCTCAGACTTACTGGCCAGAGTATAGACAAATACATTTTATAGACATAAAAGATCCGCAGTATATTGCCATCATGAACTGGGCAGCCGTCTCCAGCCCGGCCTTGTTAATGCACTCGTATAGCCCTCATATTAAAGCTCTGACTCAGTGCTGCAGCGTAATAAAACATCATTTTAATCCCCAAATGCATTCATGTACAAAGCCGGTGTTTACGCCGCCAACACACTAAAAACTAGAACGGGCACTCGGTAGAGCGCGTACCTTCGCATATCACAAGATTGGGCATTGAATTATGAACATGTTGGCATTAGTTGCATGCCAATTGGATATAAATTGACCGCGCGATGGTAAAAATAAGATTTTGACCTTTTCATCACATTGACCTTAACCTTTCACCTGATCGATCCCAAAATCTAATCAAATGGTCCCCGGATAATAACCAATCATCCCACCAAATGTCATGCGATTCGGTTTAATACTTTTTGACTTATGTGAATAACACGCACGCACGCATACAAATCCATGGCGATCAAAACATTACCTTCCGCATTTTCAATGCGAAGGTAATGAAATAAAAAACCATATAAAACCACCGGAATCGCCACAACCATCACCAGGTGCAACGAGCATGAAAGAGCCACACCGCTGCTGCAATGCTCCAGCCGAGACGTTGCCATCGTGGGACATTTAGTGCGCTCGCTGAATACTAAAGTGGCGCCCGGCAATCAGTCTCGCTCACGTGCGAGAAGTGATTGTTCCATATTGACGTTTCCCAGGCTCTCGTCTCCATCTCTGCAGGAGTGCTCAACAATCTACTTTACTATTCTATAGCACTGGAGACCGAGAGCCCCGGCTTTTTTCTGCTGCAGACAGGTCTTTGGCCATCTCCCTCACCCAGCTTCTATTAAAGCTTTTCATCGCCTGTAGGGACTGTGAGAAGTCTTAGCTTGAAACCCACTTAATGCTTGTGAGAATGATCGTCACACACTCACTTTATGAGCAGGGAGCATAGTTGTCTCACTGTCTTTGTCTGTGTGTGTCTCTGTGTGTGTGTCTCTGTGTGTGTGTCTCTGTGTGTTTGTGTGTTTTGTGTACATGGGTGTGTTTAATATTCCCCCCACGCAGGCTCATTCGTGCTCATGTGTTGTTTAATTACATGTGTGTGTGTGTGTGTGCATCACAGTGAGATTAAAATGTATTTTTGCTGCCAAGCATGGTTTAATGAGACCTTAATATCAGCAGGTCTGTGTTGTGCTCTGCGACACACACACACAGCAACACACACAGGCACACATACACACACACACACACACACACACAAGCATAAACCCCGGCTAGGCCATCATTCTGTCATCTCTGCTGCTGGAGAGATGTTCTGCAGGGAGCCTTCATGCTGACTTATGGCCGTGCACACATTACATTACAGTAGGTCTGTTATGTGTTGCTGAGCAAGACAATATTAAACCCAGGAGGGGGGGGGGGGGGTTCCTCATGTGATACTGATTGTTATGCATGCCGGGGAGATTCCAGTTTAGAATTTGCATCCTCGATAGAAGCTTGAGGAGAAAATAAAAGGAATAGAAAAGACAACAAATGTAACCTCCTCTCTGTGTGTCGCTCCATCTGCAAATTATGAGAGAAAACCTGATGTGTTAAAAGAGAAAAAAGGATGCCAATCACATAGTGTTACACTTTATTTAAACACTGGCCAAACAAGCTATTGCCGGCGGCTAAACAGATTACATGTTCAAATGAATGTGCAATCAGACTGCCCCCTCTCTCTCTCTCTCTCTCTCTCTCTCTCTCTCTCTCTCTCTCTCTCTCTCTCTCTCTCTCTCTCCCTCTCTCTCTCATTCTCCTTCAGCATGGCTGTATTCTGAACACAGAGGACATGCGCGCTGAGCAGCGGGAGGAGGTCCATCACAGACTGTTTCTGATTGTTTTGACTTAATTATGCTGCAGAACTCTAATTTTCTAGTCGCCTGCTCGGAGGAAAAGTGAGGAGTTGTTTTTCTCTCTCTCCCCAACATTTACAGACTATAAATTGACGATATTGTTGTTTTGGATCTTTCAGTTTGGTAAAGGACTCACAGTTATTATTTATTAGCATTATTATAATATTTTTTTCCTATAACAATCGATCGCCCCCGCCGCCACCCTGAAGTTCATAGTTGTTATCTTGGCCGCCGGGATGGTGGCCTTCATCGGAGCGGTAATCTGCATCATCGCAGCCGTCCACACCGGCTCCTCCAGGGCCGCCGCACAACGGCGACCGGCCCCCGACAACCACTCGCTGTACCCGGACCCGCGGGCGCACAGCCCCGCCGCGGCGGGCTCCGTCGCCCGGGCCGCGTCTCTGGGCGCTCTCCATGGTTCTGAAACCCCTGATTCAGAAGCACCGACGTTCAACATCGGGCTCAACGGGATGGACGGGGTCACTGGACTCACGGGTCACGACCCAACGGTCAGTCGACTCATCTGCACGCCGATCCCCGCCGGGGACTGCAACCCGAACAACTTTCAGCAACAAGCGGAGGACCCGTCGCTGTACGCCGGGGAAGACTGGGGCTTCCTGCGCACCACCGCGGAGGAGCTCCGGCAGACGGTTCTGCAGCAGAAGGACCAGATCCTGGCGGACCAGCGGACCATCAGGGACCTGATGGGGAAACTATCCGAGTGCGAAAAGGGGCTGGACGGCCGGGGCAGCCGCGCGGACAGACGCGGGAGCGCCGCGGGGCTGTGGGGGGGCAAACGCACGGCGGAGGGGACGCACCTGGAGCGGGTCATGGTGCGAGACAGCCCCGGTGCGACGACCGACGGCGTGCACCTGCTCACCATCAGGGCTGTGGATGAGCTGGAGCAGGCCATCACGCAGCTCAAAGACCGCATAGAGAAGCTGGAGGTAGGAAAAGTACCCCTCCACTTAAATCATCATCTGAGTTTTATTTGTTTAGGCAGTAAAGAAGGATCTACAAAAAGTTTCACCTACAATTATGTTTCATAACCTGAGAGCCGCTTTCAAAATGAATGTAGCCTATACGATAACTCAAACTCTAATTTGCTGTAATAAGTGATGTTCAGAGTTGACATCTATATCTATTTTTACATTTTCTCCCCTGAATGCACGAGTGGTTTATGAAAGCGATGGGTTTCAATATTTAATGAGAACAAGTGAGTTATCCAAAAGCTTTTGTGATATTGGATTTTGGCTTCCAGATAAAGATACAATATAAGATTTTAAATTATATCAATGTTAATTGCTGATAACGTTACATATTCATAACTTTCCATCTGTTTATGTCATTAATAATGCATGAATCCATTGCATTGGCGCGGAGGACGCTCATTTCTCACGCCGAGTAAACAGATTGAGATTTTCAAGTTAAAAGGAGGGGAGATGTGAGGATGAAAGGGGGAGGAGATAAAAGCAGGAGGAGGTGGAGGAGAGAGTAGAGTATGAAACGTGCTCCCAGAATAGGATATGAACTCATTTTTGGCGAAAGCAATAACACACATAATTTATGAGTTGTCTATATTTGTAGACTTAGCATGATTCTCTGAGGCGTAGTCGTCCTCGCTCTGTGCCGGCGTGTAGGACATGTCTGCATGGGTCATGCTCCTTGTGGATTAAAAACACTTTGCTTGTTATTGCATACGGACGCTGACAGATGGAGCCCAATAATCTCCATGTTTCATACTCTCAGGAACACATTGAGAGACCTGCATGTATATTTCACAGCTCTTATAGTTGAACCCCAACACTGTATATACGTGTGTGTCTTTAGCCACTCGAGACATGAGCTACACTGCGGTAGCACACTGTGGCGTTTACGTCAGTGAACATAAAAGACGAGCACTCATCTGGGATTACTCGGCAGGGCAAATTATATTCCAAATCGCAAATGTTTTCATTTTTACTTTCAGCCCGTACTGCAGCTGCTCTTCCAAAGTACACTGTTGCACAGACGTGATCCGCTGAGACGCACTATGCTTCCTCATGGTGTCGCACCTTTGACCCTCTTGCTCTTATATATCCGCTGCAGAGAGGATTGAGGGTCAGAGAAGCCAAAAAGATATGCTGGCTAGCTTAGTGCAAAAAGCGACATGATGCAGGAGAACATAACTGGTATTTTTGGCACACTGCATTTGTCATACTCTGTATTGGGACATACTAAATGGTATAGTTGTATTGGTATTGTGACACAGTATATTACATTCTTATAACCATTAGCATTCAACACCAGACCGCTGTAAGCACACCCGGTGAAATGGCTGAAAATGCTGTGCAGGTGCAGTTATTGGAATGCTTTTCCATTTCTATCAGTATTGGCACCACAGTTTCTCAGAGAATTTTTCCCCTGCAACATCAGTTTCGATTTCCATCGAAACCATCTGCTCAATGATAGTAAGTACTCTGTACTCTATCACGCTGATCCTGCTTCAGTGAGGAGATCCTCTGCACTGAGCTCTACCTTTCCTTTCAGCTCGTGTTCTCATGCGGATGTTTTGCATTCGGCTCGTTGATAGGCAGCATGGATGGGTGTTAAAGGACTGTCGCCCTTTCAATGTTCATACGGGCATCATAACGTGTTACATTTTTACATATCTAATCCTAAAATGATTCATTGCTGCAATGCTCTGCCGACATTTGGGCACTTTCAAAAAATCTGGCAAAAATGCAGAATGGCAGCTTTCGTTTTTTTTATTATCAAATCTTGTATTGGTTTTCGAGATATGCACATGCAAAGGAAAAGATGTGCACATTGTATGTATACAAAGGTACTCAGAGAAAAACATAGAAATAAAATAAAAAAGAATATATATATAAATACCGTTAGACATGCAAAAACATGCACATATATTGACATATATATATATATATATACCTGCATACCCTAATAAATACACACACAATGGCAGCTTTCCTGAAAACAGAAGAAACAATTACCTCGAGTACCTCAACACGTTCAAGTGTAAAGAAGCTTGTAGGAATGGAATCGCTGCATCAAATCATAAAAAAACACTCAAATCTCAAATCAGACCAAAAGGCCACAGCCGGCCGAACCAGACCAGGCCAATGAAACATTGCTTTGAGCTGAATGCTAACATTAGCATGCTAACAGGCTCGCGATGACAATGCTCACATGCTGATGAACAACATAATGTTTCATGTTCTACGCTGTAAACACGCTAACCGTTTGCTAACTAACACCAAACAACTCACAGCTAACGCCGATGGGAAGGTCTTTGTTCATTAAAGTATTGGATACATCACAAGTTTGACCAGCTGATGGCGATAGATGAAAAGTTAAGTTATACAAACAATATCCGTAACAAATTTCATGATGATAGGGAGTTGTGGTCGCTGAGACGAGAAACTCCCCCCAGCAGTATTTGTTTCAAACCTCGTCTAAAGAGATGAATATCAGTGTAAGTGAAACTGGAATCACCAAAAGCATCTTCCTCTTGGCAACGTGGATGTTCGCGCCATTTCATCGTAATCCATCTGAAAGTTGGTGAGACGTATTAATACATCGGTTGTCAAGTTAGTGTGCGGTATATGTCGGAGTTTACATGTCCTAAGAACACTGAAGATGCCCGTTCAAAGTCCCCAGAAAAGAGATGTCATGACCACACCTGAGACAGGTAAAACAAGCGCTCCCGCCTGTAAATGAAGCGCCTCCTTCTGGTGCGATTCCTTCCACTCAGCAAGAGACGGCCCTCCTCCCTTCGCTCCCGCTTTGTTCGACCTCGTTCGTGATGTGAACATGTGATGTTGCCGCTCAGTACCCGTTGAGGTTTGAGTTCCTGATGAGTGTGCTGTCCCTTTGAGGAGCTCAGTCCGCTCACGCACAAGTGACCGAAGGATTCATACGAGATCCTTTGAAAAGGAAACGGCTCTGCAGAAATGAAACAAGCTGACTCCTTCTGCTTCGGTGCTCAACCCCATTGAGTCAAGACTACACACACACACACACACACACACACACACACACACACACACACACACACACACATGTTATATGGGATGAATCGAGGATTACAGTGAAAATCACATCCATCCAGCCATGCATCTCTTTTTAGACACACATTAAAACCTGCACGTTAGAATGTTAACATAATTAAATATTCAATGCTCCAACGTTCCTTTATGCCATGACAACATTTCAGACGGTCAGTAATTCTCCTTTATGGCTTTACTTAATCGGTATCGTATGGCTCCATGTGAGCGCTCAGCGCCCTGCATGTGTTATGAATGCTTCCTCTGTGTGTGTTTCTACCTGCAACACGACGCTCAGCGGACAGGCCTCGCAGGTTTGAGGAATGTAGCAGCGTCCGTATTTCTCACATTCCTTCCCTCGTGGTTTTCTGTTTGTTGAAGTGAACCGTTACGCCAGGGAGGAGAGTAATCTGTTGTCCACTGAAACAGTTCATTGTCTCGGTAGCTTTTTCTGAAATGCAATAATGAATGTATAGTTACATTACATTACATTACATGTCATTTAGCAGACGATTTTATCCAAATCGACTTCCAATAAGTGCATTTCAACCTAGAGTATAAACCAAGAACAACAAGAACACAGTTAATTGACTTTAACATTTTTTATTATTATTTAGCATGCATCTAAGTAATGCTGTGGAAACATGCTTTTAAAAACTAAGATCTCATCACTCCATCACTAAGAGATCACATCACTTTCCACTGGCTCTCAATCAGAACAACTCCAGTAATTCTTCTCTTAACTTTAAAATCGTTCTTAACTCATGTGCCTTGATTGGTGATGCGTGGAAACACCATAAAGAAACTCGCTCACTACTCCCTACTAGAGGACTTCTTCCTAGAGTGGACTACTTAAAAAGTGGGATAGACAGAAAAGTTTTATGGAGCCAGGAGCCTTTAGTTATCAAGCTCCTCACCACCAGCAGAACACTCAGTAGACGTAGAAGAGTAGACAACAAGACCTTTAGAGTTGAGAGCTTATCTTAGTTGCTGCGACAGAGCTTTTGCCCTGGTCAGCCCCTTGATCTCTTCTTCCGCAAAACTATAGCTGCCGGCTAGACGCCGGCACTCTTTTCTTTACTCTTCTCCTCTTTTTTTTCCCTCTCCCTCATCTTTTCATCTCTCAATCAACTCTCAATTCTCTGCTTTCTCCCCGACTCCGCTTTCTCTTTCGAGTCCATCAAGGGCAACGACCTATGGAATCTATCTGCCTATATCTGCCTGATGGATCGTCCTGGTTAGTAAATCTGCTCATCCTGTACGCCACTGTCCTCGATCCACCCGCCCTCCTCCTCCCACCCGCCTGCTGCCTGGATCGCGGTGGGGAGTGAATATGCCTACCTAAACTATTCATACACTATTCACCTCTGTCATATTCATTATTTTAATTTTAAATCTGTCCTCCTGTACACATGACATCTATTGCATCATCACATCCTAGGAGGAGAGAGATCTCCTCTGTTCCTCTCTCCTGCAGGTCTTCCTTTTTTTTTCCCACAGAAGGGTTTGGGAGTTTGGTTCCTGTCCTGTCCGATGTGAGGTGGGGGAGGGATGTCTATGTGTTAGATTGTAACTCACTCCGAGAGACAAATTTTTAATTTGTTGTGCTACTAAAATAAACTGAATTGAATTGAATTGAATTAATTCTATGGACTAGCTCAATTGTGAGATTCAATATAAAAGGAAAAAGACACCCATTTTGTGATTATTTTTCATGAATGCTTATTTGCTTTCTTGGTAAGATCTATCAGAAGACTGATTCCACTTTCACATAAGTCCATTCAGTATTCAACTCCAGTCGACATTCAGTTAGCTTAGCTTAGCATACAGACACGACAGAGCCAAGCACCACATGTTCTTTACTTTACCGGTTATTCCGAAATGTTTGTAATCTGAACCAAAAAACAAGCCGTAAAACAACCAATTAATTCCTTTTCTTGGACACATTAATGGGATTTTATTTGGGGTTATAGGTTCAGGACTATTTCTTGGCAGTGTATCTATCCATCAACCTCATGGTGACTGCACCCATCCAAGAAAAAGTCTTGAAAGCAATTCTGTAAAGACTATTTCATTAAGAACTAAACATTAACGACAGCATCGTGAAACCTTTATTGACGAGCCCTGTTGTATATCCAGCAGTGATGTAATGTCAATAACTCTCCTTACATAGGAACACAACCGAGCTGATGTTGAGACGCACTCCAGTCGGAGTAAATACACTGATGCCTGAACTGTTGGTTAAACATCGCAGCGAGAGTCCTTCACAATGTCTTCCTGTAGAGCCGCTCTGTGAACCACTTCTCATCCTCTTCCTCCCTGCAGTCCGACATCGGCCCCTTTCCTCACAACCAGACAGACAGCAGCACCTCAGGAATGCCAGAGGCAGGCGCCGCGCCGGGCGGCCCCGGAAGGCCGGCGGCCCCCCGGCCCCGAGCCGGTGCCGGTGCCGACAGGCCCTGGAGGATGGAAGACTTGGAGGGGGAGCTGGAGAAGAAGGTGGAGCTGCTGGAGAAAGAGAGAAAAACCCTGAGGCTGGAAAGCGAGAAGCAAAGGCAGGAAATCGACCAGGGCATCAATAAACTTCACCACCGACTCTCAGGGCTGGAGGGAGGTTAGTACCAGGGGAAGAAGAGAAAGAAAATGATGTGTGAATGAAAACAGAATGAATAGATAAAAGGAAGCGAGAAATTGTGAGTGACTGTAATGAAGAAATGAGAAATTATTTAGTTTAAAAGTGTAATTTGTGTATTGCGCTCAATCAGATCCGACCATGGGGTTTCTTGAAGATGAATAAATGATGCTTGACTGAAAATCCATGCCCTGTTTAAAAATGTCAGATCAGGTGAAGAAGTGGGAGTTTCATCATCCATCTGATCGTCTCCTCAGACCGATGATTCAATCGATTCCCTCGCTTTTGTCTTCCGGCGTCGTGCTCTCAGGCGTCTCGGGGCATTCCTTCCCAGAGGGCTACAGGCTGTCCTTCCCAACTCGGACCAACTCCATGTACGCTGTGGTGAAGCACTCCGTCCCGGCTCTGCGGGCCCTCACCGCCTGCCTGTGGCTGCGGCCCGCGGAGGGCGGCGTCGGGACGCCTCTGTCCTACGCCGTCTCCGAGCAGCCCAACGAGCTGGTGCTGCTGCAGGGCCTGCACACCCCCGCCGAGCTGCTCGTCAACGGCAAGGTGTGTGTGTGTGAGTGTGTGTCAGCGTCGGTCGAGAAGCCGAGCCGAAACTCACCTGTCCTCTGATTGGGTGATGTTCCCGAGGCGATTTATGTCACGGTTTGTGGGCTGCGGTTCAAACTATTTATTGATTGATATGATATGTATTATTGAGTCTTTGGAGAGCACAACATTATGAGTTTAATGAATTCAGTGGTATAAATAGAAACTGTATTCATTGACACACAATTATATTTACAATACATTGGTATTATTAAACTCCATAATGCGACTATTGCTGAATAAAAAAATCAATATTTACATACATTATTACTAGGGCTGTCAATCGATTAAAAAAAATTAACTAATTAATCGCACATTTTGAAATTGCGATTAATTAATCGCGATTAATCGCGATTAATTGCGATTAATCGCAATTAAAAGTTAAAAGTTAAAAGTTCATTCTTTTTAAAGACAAAACTTCACACAGAGCTGTGTTTTCAAAGAGGCTCCTACATATACAGTGCCAGCGAGGTATTTAATATCGTGGATGATAAATTGTTTCTTCAGTGAAACATCAGATTAGTAAAAAAAAAGTATATTGAGACCCCATTGGTCCTGTCATCTTTAACATTGAACAGCAGCAGAACCAGTGGCCTTGGGAACTGACTGACATTCAAATATGTCACGTTAACCCTCTGGAGGCTGGGGGCATTTTATACATTTTACAAAAAAAATAAATTCACCGTTTAACCTTGTGTTGCCTTGGTCATTTTGACCGAATCAATATTACACCCTCCTGCGTTAATTTGACCCCATTCAATGTTTAATGTCGGTGTTCTTTCGGTAGTCAACAAACAAACATAAAGTGCCTCACACTTAAACTTGGAAAACAATATTAATTCTAATAATTTTCTGGAGGTTTTAATTGCTGGCGTCAAATTGAACCCAAAGGGTAAAATATGTTAGTAAATATAAAGGTAACAGGAGGGTGAAACATTGAATCGGGTCAAAATGACCCAAAGGCGGGGGGAGGGTTAAATATTTAATCGGGTCAAAATGACCGAAGGCAACACAAGGGTTAAAAGGCTTTCCCTTCTTTTCAAAGACAAAACTTCACACAGAGCTGTGTTTTCAAAGAGGCTCCTACATATACAGTGCCAGCGAGGTATTTAATATCGTGGATGATAAATTGTTTCTTCAGTGAAACATCAGATTAGTAAAAAAAAAGTATATTGAGACCCCATTGGTCCTGTCATCTTTAACATTGAACAGCAGCAGAACCAGTGGCCTTGATAACTGACTGACATTCAAATATGTCACGTTAACCCTCTGGAGGCTGGGCTCATTTAATACATTTTACAAAATAAATTAAATTCACCGTTTAAAGTCTTTTGCATGTGACACACCCCCACGTGTTATACATCAAACATTCCAGAACAATCTCAGCTCTGAAATGAGCCTCATTGTCCTCGCGCCGTGTCCTCTGGTTCTCTGACTGACAGGCTGCTAAATGAGCCTAACCTGTGAGGTGGGAGGTCCTTTGTGATTTACTGAGTGTTCATTGGTTGTTTTTCCCCCGAAATGTTGACAGACAAACGGATTGACCAATCACGTTGAAGGTTTCGTGTGTCGCGTTCTTTCCACGCCGCGTCACCCGACACGTCCCCTCCGTTCCTCTGTGTATCAGAGGGGGAGACGGGAGGAAGGAGGAGCAGGAGGAAACCCGACTGATTAATCCACGAGTTAAACTGATTTATGCTCCTTATTTTCGCGGAGAAATGATTGTTTTAAAAACGGAAACAGTGTCAAACCGTACTGCCGCGGTTTAAAAAAAAAAAAAAAATTTGCGTTAATTGCGTTAAAATATTTTAGTGCGTTAACGCGGCCAAATTAATCGCATAGATTAACGCGTTAACGCTGACAGCCCTAATTATTACCTATTACTTAGTACATATATGTGGAGTACTCTATCCAAACAATTACATATTTTAACAGATACAATGGGATTTTACAATCTGTGTCAATGTGATTTTTGTATGTAATGGTACAGCCTTTAGTGCCTTTTGAATAATAAACATACAGGATGAAGCAAAGTGTCAAACAGAGAGTGCTACCTGTTAATAACGTTGCTATAAGACACAGTAACTGGATCCAAGAGTCCACAGCACTAATCTGGAAGAGATTCGGAAGACTCAATGACTCAATGATTTGTTTCTACCACTTTGTACTTTAGCTTTTTTAAATGTCTCCAGTACCACTGTGCTGTGTATGAACAGCATCATAGTCTTGAGTATAATAACGTCGAATCCAGAAGAAGTTGTGCGCTGCATTCGTATTCAAATAAGACGAAAGAGCCAATGTAGCAGAGAAGCTGAATGACCTCATGAACTCACATTAATGCACCACCTCGACAGCACTGCTGGGTGGAGTCGTGCGGCGCAGGGACTGGTGTAATGCCACAGAGTCATTATGGTAATAGATGCCTGGAGGAAAGTTGCTTGTGTCCTTGGAGTTGGCAAGATGTCTTTAGGACTTCGAGAACACGGCGCCACCGCCAACAGAGCAATAAGATCACAGAGCAGCAGAGCCGCGTCCTCTCTCGCCTCCAAGCGGGCGCTGTGGAAACCATCAACCTCTCCTGAACTGCTCTTCTGCCCCCCCCCCCCCCCCCCGGTCGCTAGGTGGCGCAGTTGCCGCTCAACCTCTCCAGAGGCAGCTGGCAGCACATCTGCGTGAGCTGGAGCCAGAAGGGAGGAGCCTGGCAGGCCTACCAGGGGGGAAAGCTGCGGGGCGAGGGCCACGCGCTGGCCGCCGGACACCACATCCGACCTGGAGGGGTGCTCATCCTGGGGCAGGAGCAGGTGAGCGCCTGAGCGAGGGAGTGGAGGATGAATGAAGTGATCACTGAAGTGTTCTTTTGATTGATTGATTGATTGATTGATTGATTGATATATTTATTTGTCGTTTGCCAGAGTACAGGTACAAAAGCATCGAAATTACAAGAAAGGGTGGATGAAAGATTACAGCATAACATGAGGGAAGAAGGCGAGAAAAAACACCAACCCCCCGACTATGCCCGAGAGGGTACAGTGTGGGAGCAGGAAAAACACCTTAGCACATAAGCACATACATTTTAGACATGACTTGCAACGAGTAGGAAGGGGAGGAGGTAATCCAACAACTGGGTGATCTAAGCCCATCCATTGGGGCAGAAGGTAACCAGCACCGACAAGCAGCCAGCCGGTCCGGCGCCAACATAGCGCCAGCCACAGCCCGTCCGGTCCCACTGGGGTGAAAAGCAGGCGAAGGCGTGGGATGGGGGAGGGTAGTGAATGCAATCAGTATTATTGAAAGTTCGTGTGCGTGTTCTGGTATATCGTCCTCCCCAGGCCACAACAGACAGAGTTCTCAGTCCAAGATGGTCGTTGCCATGGAGATAGCCTTGAAAGGTCCTGGGAGAAAACAACCACAGGTGTCTGTGGATAGGGGAAGGAATGAGAGGTTCTCACTTCAGCGATCTTCAGGAGTTGTTGTTCCCGTGGCCTTGGCCAAGGCACCGTTCTGGTTGAGGGAGCGAAAGCAGATAAGATTGGGATTGTTTGGTCTGCCAGCAGCTACATCCAATTTGCGCACCTGCTATTCCACCACTTTCCTCCCATTTTCAAATCGATCCAATTTCGTCGGGCAGCCTTAGGGGCTTTTAACGGCTGTCACCGTTTCCTTAATTTTCCGATAAACCAGGGCAACGCCAAATCAAACAGCAGAAATCCTGTAATCATAGTTCCGAATAGGTAGATGTCATCGTCCTCCACGGAAAGGCTGCTAGGCACCACGACCGTCCATCGTGTAACCAGCTGCAACGTCCCGGCAGGACGGGCAGGTTCCCCCAAACCCAAGCTTCTCGTCGAGAAGACGGTGTCAATTGCGTTGAGAGACCAGTTGATCAGATGATCAGTTGATCGGTCCATGGTTTTTAGTTCGAAGAGCGATGAGGAGAGAGTCTCTCAAGTATAAAACAAGACAAGACATGACGAGAGAAGCCAAGCAGGGAAGGGAAGATCATGGGGAGGAGAGGGAGAGAAAATGCGACCGCCTCCGTTCACACCAAAAGCTGAAGTGAGTTTACTCGCTTGACTCTTTGTGGTTTATTCGCTTCATTCGCGCCTTAGAGGGGGCGGGGCTTATCTCTGTGGCTTTACTATTTCTGCGTTGTTCTTGTTGTGGACATCTCACAAACGTCGGAACATCTAACACCCTCGTGTCTGGGTTCAGAACATTAATAATCATATATATATATATATACACTACCATTCAAAAGTTTGGGGTCATCCAGACAATTTCGTGTCTTCCATGAAAACTCTTTTTTTTTTAACAAATGAATTGAAAATTGAATAGAAAATATAGTCAAGACTTTGACAAGGTTAGAAATAATGATTAATATTTGAAGTATTAATTTTGTTCTTCAAACTTCAAGCTCAAAGGAAGGCCAGTTGTATAGCTTATATCACCAGCATAACTGTTTTCAGCTGTGCTAACATAATTGCACAAGGGTTTTCTAATCAGATATTAGTCTTCTAAGGCGATTAGCAAACACAATGTACCATTAGAACACTGGAGTGATAGTTGATGGAAATGGGCCTCTATACACTTCTGGAGATATTTCATTAGAAACCAGACACTTCCACCTAGAATAGTCATTTACCACATTAACAATGTAGAGAGTGTATTTATGATTAATGTTATCTTTATTGAAAAAACAGTGCTTTTCTTTGAAAAATAAAGACATTTCTAAGTGACCCCAAACTTTTGAACGGTAGTGTATATATATATATATATAGATATGTATTTATAGATGACATCACCCGTAGGCTCACGCAGCTTGGTGACTTTCACCGACGTCTGAATGACTAGAGTAGCAGCAGCAAGTTAGATTTAACAACGCCACGATGTCAGTGAGGGCGAGCGGAGCATCTCAGCGTTGGCGAATCTTTCACCAAAGTTGAAATATTGAGGCGAATGCTTCGCTTCGCTCTATTCGTGTCATTTGTGCCGCCGCCCGGCGAAAAATTGCGTCAATCGCAATTCTCATCTGTGCTTTGACTTTGCATGGGATCTAAAAAAAAATGTCAACGCTTTTGGTGTGAACACAGCGTAAGATGCAGGTAAGGCTTACTCCAAAATAAATCGTGTTTGGAACGGCCTTCAGTATTCTGCTGAAAACAGAAATAGAAGCACATTTCAGGTGGTTTTGAGTAAGTAAGTAAGCTAAGTGGTGTTGTGGTGTTGGGTGAAGAAGGTGTGCGTCTGCATAACGCTCAGAAGCCGCCGCTAACGGCCTCGGGGGCCCTCATCCAGATCCAGGAGAACCCCTCTGTCCTGCGTTATACTGGACACCTTTTGACCACGACTCTCCATCTGGCCCAGTAGCCGGTTCACAGGCCTGACCCAGGGAGCGAAACAGTCGAGGCGAGCCTTTCTGTGTGTGGAAGTCAAATGTGTTTTTGTCTTGAATCACAGCCTCTCTGTCACTTCACTCCTCCAGGATTCCGTCGGTGGAGGCTTTGACTCGTCCCAGGCGCTGGTTGGGGAGTTGTCCCAGTTTGGTCTTTGGGACCGGGTCCTGTCGGCCAGCCAGGTGGCCAGCCTGGCCCGCTGTGGCCGAGTGACCCAGGGCAGCGTGGCCCCCTGGAGCGAGAACGGAGTCGAGGTTTACGGTGGAGCAACCAAGGACCCCGGAGAGCCTTGTAGTAAACACAACAGGAGTTCTCAAGGACCGGTGGGGGGAAAGGAAGTGACAGAAAGAAGGGCGGGGTAAAGGTGTCGCCCTTTCATAAGGTAGGATTCTGAGGATTATTAGCACTGCTACAGGATCTTCTTTCTTTTTTTTAAACATCTCTATGTGGCATGGAATGACACGTTTGTAAAAAGTGGAAATGTAATGGTATGCATATCTATAGGACGTGAGTACTGGAGGGTTTGCAGTCACTTTACCACACGTCTAGTAATCAACGCCATCGTGGAGGCTCAATGGAAATGTGTACAATACAAGATGAGTTTCCTCATAAATATAACTGATCAGATTTGTGTCCCGATTCAGGCCACACTAAACTATATTGTCATTGGTCCAAGCAAATATAAACAACGAATGTACATGTTAACTACATGAATACTAGTAAGCAATTGACCCTTCTGCTGGTTACTGATTTGTGAGAGAACACTTAAACAACACAGTCAGCTGATCAAAAGTAGTATCATTAACTTGCTAAAAAAACTATTTAAAACCTTTTAAAATAAATTGTTAAGCATTTTGGAAAATATTTGAATTTGTTGTTTACAATAAATCATTTATTTATTTTATTTATTTTATTTATTTTATTTATTTTATTTATTTTATTTTATTTATTTTATTTATTTTATTTATTTTATTTATTTTATTTATTTTATTTATTTTATTTATTTTATTTATTTTATTTATTCTATTTCACATGGACAATGCACACCAATCCACAGTAAAACTGTAAGATAGCCAGAGAGGCTAATTTCCATCTGCTGTTCCTGGCAAGGTTTTTTTTAAGGCAGCCACAAAAGACAAAATATCCAATAACATAATGCAACTAAGATTCACCGACAGTCAGACAGTGACATGTGGACGAAAACAATTCACATATAAGCAAAATAAAAGTGTCCCAACAGTATAAGCACATATATATCACTGAGGCACGTAACACACGTCATGAACAAGACAAATGCACAAAAACACCAAACAAGCAGGACAGACGGTCCTTGATGCTTCACAGCTGATTGGCGACAAGCCGTTCCTTAAGCCTGAATGTCTTTTATTTTCTACCAACTCACCAATTAACACGTTATAACCTGTTGTTTCTTTGAAAGGGTGATCTTGAGACTTTGTCTTTTTGTAAAAAAAACATGTTAATTTGTGAGCTTTATAGGCGAAATGTGTTAAGTTTTGGCCAAAGCTACGCCCGCCTGGCGTGCATAGCTACATGTGAGCTTCTTACCAAACTCTCCAGAAAAGACTCTCAACAGTGCATCTCCCGAAATGTTGAACTGAGATGTTGAATCAGATCAGAGGAGCTGTTAAAACATGTGCAAACCTGACCGCTATCTATTCATTCTTTTGGGAGTCGCTCACAGCCGATGTAGAATGAGAGTTCTTGACCTCCATCACGGCCGCCAGACGTTGTGTAAAAACCTCTGGAATCCCTCCGTGAGTGCAGCGGGGTCGGGGTAGAGCTAATTAAGAGCTGCGACAGCTTTGGAGTTGGGAGTCAAGGTAAGGCGATGAAAAGTGAGGGAGAAAGTGGTGTGAATATGAAGTAGATGGCACCAAGGGGTCGATGATGAAGAGAAGAGAAAGGAGGAGGACTGGATTGGGCACTTTGAAGGAGTGACGCCACGTTGTTTTCACTTCTGCATGATGTATTCACATACCTGTAATGTCTTGCCACTGCACAGTGCCTCCTGCATCCATGGCTGGTAAGTGGCTGTTTATGTGCGTGTGTGTGTGTGTCTATAAAGGCCCCGAGGGTCATAAATAAGCTATGGAACAAATCAAAAACAAGTCTTATTCACGAATGAATTCACCGCCGCTAGCAGAATGTTACTCTTTTTTTTGTGTAAGGGCACTTTATATATATGTATATATATTTCTGAAAAGCCTTTGCCCCATTTATGTCACGATGTGTACTCATTATGTTCTTTGAAAACATGTTACATCGAGATTACGATACAGCTATGTATCCAAGTTCAATTATACATTATGCACTCAGTCATTTTAACATTCCTGGATGCTGACTTTTTCTTCTTCGCAATTTTATACATGCAGCCACTCAATAATGCGGTTTGACGAATAAACGACCTGCAACTCTTCCAACCTTCTGACATTCCATGCATGAGTTGTACTGTATGTTTGTTAAACGCCTCGGAGCATCCAGTGTGTTTCTGGAAACTCAGTGATTTTTTAATTTTTAATTTAATATAATATTTAATTTATTTAATTTATTTATTTATTTATTTATTTATTCTATTTATTTTATTTATTTTATTTTATTTATTTTATTTATTTTATTTATTTTATTTATTTTATTTATTTTATTTATTTTATTTATTTTATTTATTTTATTTATTTTATTTTATTTATTTATTTTATTTGACATGGACAATGCACACCAATCAACAGTAAAACTGTAAGATAGCCAGAGAGGCTAATTTCCATCGGCTGTGTGAGACATGACGTTATATACCGATTGTCCATTTCACCATTTCTACAGTAACTGGCTCTCCACCAGCACACAAAGAAACATCCTTCGTGGAAAGTGCCTGTCCGGGTGTTTGAACCCACGTAAACAAATCATCTAATTTAACGTCCTGATGGAAATTTTCCACTGCGAGATATTCTGAACTAATTGAGCATCAGTGATTATTAAGATTCAGACGGTTTGATAAAACATTTTAAAACATATGACTTCATTGCAGTGCCGCCAAACTGATGCTGAATCAGGTCAAATTATTTAGCTGTGCCTAATAGTGTCTTTGATGATGTTCAGTTATTACAAATGTTACGCCTGTTGTCGGTTCAGCTTGTTTCAGAGCTTGTATTCCTCTTTTTGGTCTTTTTGATAGTTGTGTGTGGCATTATTCTCTTTATAGTTATTGAAATATAAGACTTTTGGCAACATTTTCTTACATAAGCTTTTTTTCTTCTTCACTGTATGCACATGTGTCTATTTTCATGTTGTAGTGTGTATAAATACTGTCTGTCCACGTCTTGTATGGTGTTGTATTGTTCTGCATATTTGCTGTGTACAAAACTCTTTAATAAAGTCCTTTTCAGATCTAAAGAATGTGATTATTTTCATCGTATCCAATACCAGCTACAGAAAATAAGTGTTAACTCACACACACACACACACACACACACACACCTGTGATCCAAGGGCAGCAGCAACTGTGTATCCACACGAAAATATTTGACGGAAAAAGAGAACGTGTATTTAAAGAGCTTTCAGGAGAAAAGGCCGGATGCATCTCCCTTGGGTGCAGCAGGTGCAGATGTGAAAAGTAAATTGAGGATTTAGGAGAGCCGGTGAGTCATCTGTTGTGTGTCAGAGCTCCACATCCAGATTATAGTTCAGCGCCGTGTGTTTTAGAGGCCTAATGGGATCAAGACCTCACATTCAGTGAGTCTCAAATGGGCAGCACGATAAATGAAGTGCAACGAGAACACACTCAGCACCGAGCAGAGAGAACACACTCAGAGTGACGCATTCATTCAGGACGCACGCGGAAATAATGTCATTTAATTACAGAAATAGTTTGACATTTATAAAAAATAAGTTTTCGTCCACCTTCTTGCTGAGAGCTACAGACGTTAGCCGGTTAGCTTAGCTTAGCGCGCTAACACATGTTCGGCTGAGAGTCAACGGATGCTATAAGCTAATGAACCTGTTGACTACCGCTGGACAGATGTAAATATAATGCTCGTCTATGTAGCGCCAACTGTTCTAAAAGTGAATAAAGATGAACCCTTGAGTCTCTGTCACGGGATTTGATGTTTTATACATGAGGTCAGATAATGTCGGGGGAGCTATTTATTTTGACATTTGTATTTACTTTTATTGTAAAGGAATATTGTTTAATCGTTGCTTATTACCTTCGCATTGAAAATGCGGAAGGTTATGTTTTGATCGCTGTGTATTTATTTGTATGTGTGTGTGTGAGTTTGTGTGTTATTCGCATAAGTCAAAAAGTATTAAACCGAATCGCATGAAATTTGGTGGGATGATTGGTTATTGGACCATTTGTTGGACCATTTGATTAGATTTTGGGATCGATCGGGTCAAAGGGCAAGGTCATGAAAAGGTCAAAATCTTCTTTTTACCATAGCGCGATCAATTTTTATCCAATTGGCATGCAACTAATGCAAAAATGTACGTGCTGTTCCTACACAAGGTGACACAGTACCATTAGATAGATAGATAGATAGATATATACTTTATTAATCCCCAAGGGGAAATTTGTCGTTACAAGGCTTATAAGTAAGCTAATGAGAACAGGTGGAGATGTTGACTGTGGTCGTGTAAACATGTCAACAGGATCCTGTGTATAAAGAGACGCAGCACATTGTGGCAGAACACGCATCCGAACCCCCCCCCCCCCCCCCAGTTCGCCCCCTAGTGGCTTCAACCTTTTAAGCGTCAAGCTTTTTTTAGGCCTCTGCTCTGAAAATTGCATATCCAAGCTAAAAAGGCTGTATCTCTGCAACCACACTCGGGCTAATTTAATCATTTTTACCTTTTTTAAAATATTTCTCTTTTCTCAGATGTTTACATATCAGTCTATATGTCACTGGGTTGTTTTTTATAGCAATAAAGACCCCAGAACCCCTAAGTGGTCTACGGTTTTCAAAAGGTTAATAATAATAACTTTATTTATAGAGCACCTTTAAAAAGAGAGTTTACAAAGTGCTCTACAGAGAGTCAAGGCAAAACAAATAGAATGGTAAGATACAAATATAAAATAAAAAACACACAAACTAAATTAGGGGAACCAAAGAACGGCATAAAAGGACGACATCGCTTAAAAGCTGTTCTATAAAAATGGGTTTTAAGAAGTGATTTAAAAGAAGTTACTGATCCCTCTGGTAGGTGGTTCCGAAGTCGAGGGCCTCTAACGGGCAGAAGCACGGTCGCCCTTTGATTTACGCCTCGACTTTGGAGCATGAGCTCACGCATCGCCAGAAGATGTGTGTCGGCTTCGAAAGCTTCGAAAGCCTGCAAGTCTATTTCACTAAATCGCACAGGTATCTTACATCGTGTGCAATCTCCAAGAGAGTTTCAGTTCTCACTCTGCAATTATTCTCCCCACCTCTCTCTCATCCTTCATTCTCACCTCCCACTCTCCTCCTCCCAGCGGACCCCGCATCCTCCTCCTCCCCCGCTCGCTGTCGACTGTCGCCCGCTCATCACGGCGTTCCTCGCGTCCCGTTTCTTCTGCACAAGTCTACTGACTAAAGAAAAAGAGAGACAGCGACGTATCACCGGCTCCGACGGTGCTATCTGGCATTTTAAACAGATATTTTAGGAAATTGGAGCGAGCGAGCGCACGAGAGATGTGTACGAACACACAGCTGTCGGGGGGGCGAATCCATTGAGAGTTGCCACTGCACCTCGAGACCTAAATCATGCATAACATTTTCTCTCGGGCCCGGATGTGTTCCCGTGACGCGACTCATCGCGAAAAGGCAACAAACGCGACGCCGCCGGCTAACGCGAGGCCGCGACCTCGCCGATGTCTGCGATCCCTAATTAGAGCGAGTCGATCTGCGGCGGCGAGACGCGACCGAGCGCTGCTCGTTCACGCACTGACTAACGGACTTACACTCTTAGGTCCATCACATCCGAACCGAGCCAACTCTCGATAATCTCGTTAACTCGCGAAAAGCCGATGTGAGCTCGAACCTCTTCGCCGCTAACGTTTGACATTTTACCGTCGTTTTTTTATTATATCGGGCGAAATAGGAAACTGTGTTTACGTGCTATAATCTACCTGTTGAGGCCGAAGAGGTTCAAACGTGTTCCAATGCAAAGAGCGTTGAAGTTTCGCGGTTGTTTTGCAGACGTATCCATTTATTTGTGTTGTGCGTCGCGTGACACACGTGGGAGAGGACACACGTTCAATGTGGGATTCCTTAAAAAACCATAAAAATCTATTTATTCTATTTCACATGGACAATGAATACCAATCCACACAGTAAAATCTGTAAGACAGCCAGAGAGGCTTAAATACCCATCCATGTTCCTGGCAAGTGCTTTTTACAGCAAGCCACAAAAAATATAAAATATCCAATAACATAATGCAACTAAGATTCACCCATTGAAATGACAGTGACACATGTGGACGAAAACACCATATATATAAAGCAAAATAAAAGGTCTCAACAGTATAAGTACATATATCACTGAGGCACGTAACATTAATGGCCATGCAGAACAAGACAAATGCAGCTGAAAACACCAAATGCTAAGCAGGACAGACGGTCCTTGATGCTCTACAGCCGATTGGCTACGTGTCGCCTTTAAGCCTGAATGTCTTTTTATTTTCTACCAACTCACCAATTAACACGTTATAGTCTGCTGTTTCTTTGAAAGGGTGATCTTGAGACTTTGTCTTTTGTAAAAAACATGTTACTTCAGTGAGCTTTTACAGGCTTAAATGTGTTGCTTCATTAAAGCCATTACGCCTTACTACGTGTAGCTACATGTGAGCTTCTTATCAAACTCTCCAGAAAAGACTCTACCAGTGCATCTCCTGAAGCGTTGAACTGAGAGTGTTGAATCAGATCAGAGGAGTTGTTAAAACATGTGCAAACCCTGACCGCTATCTGTCTATTCTTTGGGAGTCGCCAGCCGATGTAGAATGAGAGTTTGACCCCATCACGGGCCGCCAGACGCTGTGTAAAAACTCCTGGAACCTCCTCCGTGAGTGCAGCGGGCTCGGGTAGAGCTTACATCAAGAGCCGCATAGCTTTGGAGTTGGGAGTCAAGGCTAAGGCGGAAAAGGAGGGAGAAAGTGGTGAATAAGGAAGTAGATGGCACCAAGGGGTCGATGATGAAGAGAGAAGAGAAGGAGGAGGAGACTGGATTGGGCACTTTGAAGGAGTGACGCCACGTTGTTTTCACTTCTGCATGATGTATCTACATACCTGTAATGTCTTGCCACTGCACAGTGTCTCCTGCATCCATGGCTGGTAAGTGGCTGTCTTATGGTGTGTGTGTGTCTATAAGGCCCTGAGGGTCATAAATAAGCTATGGAACAAATCAAAACAGTCTTATTCACGAATGAATCACCGCCGCTAGCAGAATGTTACTCTTTTTTGTGTAAGGCACTTTATGTATATATGGGACTGTCTCAGAAAATTAATATTGTGATGGTTTTTATTTTCGTACGCAATAAAAAAAACAAAAATGCCATGCATTCTGGATTCATTACAAATCAACTGGAAATATTGTGCCTTATTCTGATTTATTGCTGATTATGGCTTACAGCTTAAGAAAACTCAAATATCCTATCTTCTAAATATTAGAATAAGAAAAAGTATAATAGTAGGGTATTAAATAAAATCACTGAATTGTCTAATTAACTCGAAACACCGGTAAGTGTTTCTGAGTACTGACAAACACTAGCTGTTTATAAATCTTTTTTACTTGGTCTGAGGAAATATTAAAATTTTATGATAGATTTTAGAGTTTTCAAGCTGTGTTATAATCAGCAATATTAAAGAATAAAATGTTTAAATATTTCAGTTTATTTGTAATGAATCCAGAATGTATGATATTTTTGTTTTTTGATTGCATTACAGAAAATAAAGAACTTTATCACAATATTCTAATTTTCTGAGACAGTCCTGTATATTTCTGAAAAGCCTTTGCCCCATTTATGTCACGATGTGTACTCTTTATGTTCTTTGAAAACATGTTAAATCGAGATTACGATACAGCTATGTATCCAAGTTCAATTATGTTATTATGCACCTGTCATTTTAACATTCCTGGATGCTGACTTTTTCTTCTTCGCAATTTTATACATGCAGCCACTCAATAATGCGGTTTGACGAATAAACGACCTGCAACTCTTCCAACCTTCTGACATTCCATGCATGAGTTGTACTGTATGTTTGTTAAACGCCTCGGAGCATCTAGAAAGTGTGTTTCTGGAAACTCAGAGGTTTTTTAATTTATAATTTAATATTTAATTTATTTAATTCATTTAATTTATTCATTTATTCAATTTATTTAATTTATTTTATTTTATTCATTTATTTATTTTATTTAATTTATTTTATATATTTTATTTATCTTATTTATTTATTTTATTTATTTATTTATTTATGTATTTATTTGATGATGGATTATTTTATTTATTTATTTGGCTTATTTATTTTATTTTATTTATTTATTTTATTTGGACATGGACAATGTACACCAATCAACAGTAACAATCAAGATAGCCAGAGTGAGGCTACATTTCCATCGGCTGTGTGAGACATGACGCTATATACCTACTTGTCCATTTCACCATTTCTTTGTACAGTAACTGGTTTCACCAGCACACAAAGAAACATCCTTCGTGAAAGTGCCTGTCCGGTGTTTGAACCCTACGTAAACAAATTCATCTGAATTTAACGTCCTGATGGAAAATTCCCACTGCGAGATATTCTGAACTAATTGAGCATCAGTGATTATTAAGATTCAGACGGTTTGATAAAACATTTTAAAACATATGACTTCATTGCAGTGCCGCCAAACTGATGCTGAATCAGGTCAAATTCTTTTGCTGTGCCTAATAGTGTCTTTGATGATGTTGAGTTATTACAAATGTTACGCCTGTTGTCGGTTCAGCTTGTTTCAGAGCTTGTATTCCTATGTTTGGTCTTTTTGATAGTTGTGTGTGGCATTATTCTCTTTATAGTTATTGAAATATAAGACTTTTGGCAACATTATCTTACATAAGCTTTTTTTCTTCTTCACTGTATGCATGTGTCTATTTTCATGTTATAGTGTGTATAAATACTGTCTGTCCACGTCTTGTATGGTGTTGTATTGTTCTGCATATTTGCTGTGTACAAAACTCTTTAATAAAGTCCTTTTCAGATCTAAAGAATGTGATTATTTTCATCGTATTCAATACAGCTACAGAAAAGAAGTGTTAACTCACACACACACACACACACACACACACACACACACACACACACACACCTGTGATCCAAGGGCAGCAGCAACTGTGTATGCACACGAAAATATTTGACGGAAAAAGAGAACGTGTATTTAAAGAGCTTTCAGGAGAAAAGGCCGGATGCATCTCCCTTGGGTGCAGCAGGTGCAGATGTGAAAAGTAAATTGAGGATTTAGGAGAGCCGGTGAGTCATCTGTTGTGTGTCAGAGCTCCACATCCAGATTATAGTTCAGCTGCCACTGTGTTTTAGAGGCCTAATGGGATCAAGACTCACATCTCAGTGAGTCTCAAATGGGCAGCATGATAAATGAAGTGTAACGAGAACACACTCAGCACCGAAAAGCAGAGAGAAATACACTTCAGAGTGACGATTCATTCAGGATGCACGCGAAATAATGTCATTTAATTACAGAAATAGTTTGACATTTATAAAAAATACGCTGGCCCACCTTCTTGCTGAGAGCTACAGACGTTAGCCGGTTAGCTTCACTTAGCTTAGCTTAGCGCGCTAACACATGTTCGGCTGAGAGTCAACGGATGCTATAAGCTAATGAACCTGTTGACTACCGCTGGACAGATGTAAATATAATGCTCGTCTATTTAGCGCCAACTGTTCTAAAAGTGAATAAAGACGAACCCTTGAGTCTCTGTCACGGGATTTGATGTTTTATACATGAGGTCAGATAATGTCGGGGGAGCTATTTATTTTGACATTTGGATTTAGTTTTATTGTAAAGGAATATTGTTTAATCGTTGCTTATTACCTTCGCATTGAAAATGCGGAAGGTTATGTTTTGATCGCTGTGTATTTATTTGTTGTGTGTGTGTGAGTTTGTGTGTTATTCGCATAACTCAAAAAGTATTCAACCGAATCGCATGAAAGTTGGTGGGATGATTGGTTATTGGACCATTTGTTGGACCATTTGATTAGATTTTGGGATTGATCGGGTCAAAGGGCAAGGTCAAGGTCATGAAAAGGTCAACATCTTCTTTTTACCATATGATCCAATTGGCATGCAACGAATGCAAAAATGTACGTGCTGTTCCTACACAAGGTGACACAGTACCATTAGATAGATAGATAGATAGATATATACTTTATTAATCCCCAAGGAAATTTGTCGTTACAAGGCTTATAAGTGTTAATGAGAACAGGTGAAGATGTTGACCGTGGTCGTGTAAACATGTCAACAGGATCCTGTGTATAAAGAGACGCAGCACATTGTGGCAGAACACGCATCCGAATCCCCCAGTTCGCCCCCTAGTGGCTTCAACCTTTTAAGCATCAAGCTTTTTGTAGGCCTCTGCTCTGAAAATTGCATATCCAAGCAAAAAAGGCTGTATCTCTGCAACCACACTCGGGCTATTTTAATAATTTTTACCTTTTTTTAAATGTTTCTCTTTTCTCAGATGTTTACATATCAGTCTATATTTATCTGGGTTGTTTTTTTACAGCAATAAAGACCCCAGAACCCCTAAGTGGTCTACGGTTTTCAAAAGGTTAATAATAATAATAACTTTATTTACAGAGCACCTTTAAAAACAGAGTTTACAAAGTGCTCTACAGAGAGTCAAGGCAAAACAAATAGAATGGTAAGATACAAATATAAAATAACAAACCCACAAACTAAATTAGGGGAACCAAAGAACGGCATAAAAGGATGACATCGCTTAAAAGCTGTTCTATAGAAATGGATTTTAAGAAGTGATTTAAAAGAAGTTACTGATCCCTCTGGTAGGTGGTTCCGAAGTCGAGGGCCTCGAACGGGCAGAAGCACGGTCGCCCTTTGATTTACGCCTCGACTTTGGAGCATGAGCTCACGCATCGCCAGAAGATGTGTGTCGGCTTCGAAAGCCTGCAGTCTATTTCACTGAATCGCACAGGTATCTTACATCGTGTGCAATCTCCAAGAGAGTTTCAGTTCTCACTCTGCAATTATTCTCCCCACCTCTCTCTCATCCTTCATTCTCACCTCCCACTCTCCTCCTCCCAGCGGACCCCGCATCCTCCTCCTCCCCCGCTCGCTGTCGACTGTCGCCCGCTCATCACGGCGTTCCTCGCGTCCCGTTTCTTCTGCACAAGTCTACTGACTAAAGAAAAAGAGAGACAGCGACGTATCACCGGCTCCGACGGTGCTATCTGGCATTTTAAACAGATATTTTAGGAAATTGGAGCGAGCGAGCGCACGAGAGATGTGTACGAACACACAGCTGTCGGGGGGGCGAATCCATTGAGAGTTGCCACTGCACCTCGAGACCTAAATCATGCATGACATTTTCTCTCGGGCCCGTATGTGTTCCCGTGACGCGACTCATCGCGAAAAGGCAACAAACGCGACGCCGCCGGCTAACGCGAGGCCGCGACCTCGCGTCTGCGATCCCTAATTAGAGCAGTCGATCTGCGGCGGCGAGACGCCACCAGCGCTGCCTGCTCAATGCACTGACTAACGGACTTACACTCTTAGGTCCATCACATCCGAACCGAGCCAACTCTCGATAATCTCGTTAACTCGCGAAAAGACGATGTGAGCTCGAACCTCTTCGCCGCTAACGTTTGACATTTTACCGTCGTTTTTTATTATATCGGGCGAAATAGGAAACTGTGTTTACGTGCTATAATCTACCTGTTGAGGCCGAAGAGGTTCAAACGTGTTCCAATGCAAAGAGCGTTGAAGTTTCGCGGTTGTTTTGCAGACGTATCCATTTATTTGTGTTGTGCGTCGCGTGACACACGTGGGAGAGGACACACGTTCAATGTGGGATTCCTTAAAAAACCATAAAAATCTAATCTCTTCTCAGATTATTCTTTTTTTCTTCTTCTCGTTTTCGCACCTCAAACAGAGAGAGAGGAACGGTCGTCTTTGTGTTTGCCGGTGAGCAGCCGGCAGCTCGGCTGGAGGACGCTCTGATGCTGGCTGCAGCGAGAGCTCTGACCCTCCAGGTCCTGACCACCTCCAACACGTCATCCACAGCAACGGGAAGATATTCCCTGTTGGATTACCGATCCCGATCTAATCCATAATGCTCCATCTAGGAATGGACCGACTGTAATCCCATGTAACCCATGAATTAGATGGACCATCGAACGGAGAGTTTGCCTGATACTAATGAACTCTCACATGTCATTGGTCCTCAGTTTATTATGTGACTGTCTTTGATTGTTATTGTGTGTGTGTTCAAGTTCCTGTGATCGTGGATTAGACACCAGATGGGTTGGCTCTGAGGACGAAGGACTCAAAACTGTATATATGAAAGTAATTGTTTTTTAAAAGGCTCAAACAGATATAAGCTGCTTTGTAATAGTGCATTTTATCTTTTTAAGAAGCACTCTTCCTGTAGATGTTTCACAACTCCTTCCCTTCATACCGCAACTGCTTGAGTTGCTGTACAATGTCACACAGCGAGGTCACCGGGGGGGGGGGGGGGGGGGCTGGACTCCACCTCGCAGCAAGGTGAGGAGTGGAACCACTGGAGGTCAGCAGAAACAAGATCTGTCTTTAAAAGACACGCTGGTGTTAACAACAAGTGTGCAAATCACTTCCGAGTCACACCATCATCCCGTGTCTTGTTCATTGAATGGATCAAAATCCTTAAATACACCTAATCATCACTTTCCCTTTTAGGTAATCCACCCACTCGGCCTCCACATGGCAGTGTACCAGGAGAGTTGCTCTTCACACACACACACACACACACACGGTCCAAAATGCCCACTGAGGCTCCAGCTGGATAGAACACGCTTTGCTCGTCCTCCGTCTTTGTCTCATACTCCCTCTCTCCCTCCCTCCCTGATCCTCCATCGTTTCATACAATATTATTTCAAGTGAAGGTAGGTGGCCTTCAATAACTCCCTGGACCAAGCATAACTGTAATAAAAAATAAATACAAATGTATACACTCTTGGCATAGAGCCCTTATTTTTGGTGATGAATAAACGGAACTGTGCGTTGTGGTTATTTGGTGTAATGTGGCTTTGTTTCCCTCTAGCTTAGGTCCCGTGTATTGGTCATGAATAGTCTGTATTTTGTTGTGTTTTGGCCTTTAGTTGACGTGCGTTCCCAAGGTCCGTGGACTGATTGGTTATTGTCAAGGTTCTCTGTTCCTGAAAGAATCTCAGAAATGTAGAATTCTGCTGTATTTATAAACCACAGAGTCCATGAGTGAATAGTCGTGTTTAGGGTTTTCTATCCATCACCTCTAGTCCTGTAAGAGGTCACTCCTCCTCCACCTCTAGTCCTGTAAGAGGTCACTCCTCCATCTCCTCTAGTCCTGTAAGAGGTCACTCCTCCTCCACCTCTAGTCCTGTAAGAGGTCACTCCTCCATCTCCTCTAGTCCTGTAAGAGGTCACTCCTCCTCCACCTCTAGTCCTGTAAGAGGTCACTCCTCCATCACCTCTAGTCCTGTAAGAGGTCACTCCTCCATCACCTCTCGTCCTGTAAGAGGTCACTCCTCCATCTCCTCTAGTCCTGTAAGAGGTCACTCCTCCATCACCTCTAGTCCTGTAAGAGGTCACTCCTCCATCACCTCTAGTCCTGTAAGAGGTCACTCCTCCATCACCTCTAGTCCTGTAAGAGGTCACTCCTCCTCCACCTCTAGTCCTGTAAGAGGTCACTCCTCCTCCACCTCTAGTCCTGTAAGAGGTCACTCCTCCATCACCTCTAGTCCTGTAAGAGGTCACTCCTCCATCACCTCTCGTCCTGTAAGAGGTCACTCCTCCATCTCCTCTAGTCCTGTAAGAGGTGACTCCTCCTCCACCTCTAGTCCTGTAAGAGGTCACTCCTCCATCACCTCTAGTCCTGTAAGAGGTCACTCCTCCATCACCTCTAGTCCTGTAAGAGGTCACTCCTCCAGGTATCCATCCCTTATCACTTATTCCCACAGAAAACTCGTCCTGACATTTCCCTCCAAATCCCTCGTTCACTTTCTCTCGATGTCTAATTACGTCTCTCAGTATCATTTAGAAACTTTTCGTCTCTCACTTTTTCCAATTGCTCTGCGCTGCGGTGCAGAGATGCACGGTCATTATTGAAGCACGCCATGTGCAGAGTAAACGAGCTGGTGTGAAGTCAAACAAGAGTGAGATGAGGAGGGTGGGCGTGATGAAGGCTGGAAGCAGCAGGACGAAGAGGCGACTGTCCAAAGCGTCCCGTTGTATCTCTGCACAAAGAATCAGGAAAAGGGACATTTAAACTATAGCAAACCTGATCTGTTCATCATGAGAACATGAAATGAGCAAGTACACAACCTGTTCACTGTGTGTGTACACACAGCGACACACACACACACACAAACACACACATACACACACACACATCAACACACACATACCCCACACACACACACACATCAACACACACACACACAAACACACACATACACACACACCCCACACACACACACATCAACACACACGCACACGCACACACCCACACACACACACACATGCACACACCCACACACACACACACACCTCCCACACACATACACAAACAATGAAGAAGGACACTCTCTCTCTTTCTCTCTCTCTTTCTCTCTGCTAAACGTCTTTGAGTGTCGTACGTGAGATTTGTTTTAAATGTATTTTTAAATGAGCATCCATTAAAAAATCCTTTAAAAATAGTTATTTAATAAATATTCAATAAAATATAAGTGTAAGTTCATAAGCTGAATTGTATTTTTTATATATTATATGCAAAATGCTGCGTATTACATCTTTTTTTCAACCCAAAACATGGGGTACTCGGCTTGAAAGATCATTTCACAGGGGGTACATCATAAATTTAAAGCATTATTATTATGATTATTATTATTACACGTCTCCTCCTCAGTTCTGAGAGAAAATGCCAGTCGTGAAGATGAAGCACGGCCCTCGTCTTCAGTCTGACAGCTTGAGTAATGGATCCTCCAGCCACGCAATCCCAGAATACAACTCATTTATGTCCGTGAAGGATCACGAGCGCGTCTCAGCAGCACGACGCCGGCTGCTCTGACTCACTCGCTCTGTTGTTCCGTCTCTCCCCGTCCACGCGCTGGACGCCTCACGCTGTCGCCACGTTGAGCTGAGGCACGCGGGCAGACGGAGGGCCTGAAACACGTTCGAATGTACTCTTTGATCTCGTAACAAGGTGCTGCAATCATGGTTTTTTTGTGTATATTTTAGTTATCGAACCAGTTTTACAAGGGGCATTACGAAAAGGATGAATTTTTAAACATTCAACAAAATAATCAGCAGACTCACTGACTTTGTGTCGGCTCACCATCGTTGTGCATTATGACTTCACTAATAAAGAAATTCTGAAATCTGGTCGAGGGCAACAGGGTCATTTGCTTTTTTGCCATCGATGTCCATTTAAATGGAGCTTATGTCACAGGTAGCGAGGGGCAGGAGCTCATGTGCAAAGGAACTGGACTGGACTCAGTGTGGATCACAAAAAACAGTCTTTACTGAGGAAAAAGGTTACAAAAAACAACGAGGTCCAAAAAGGGGCAGGCAGAGGATCGGAGGTCAGGGCAGGCAGGGTCAGGAATACACATGAGCAACAAGAAAGACGGGACTACGGACAAAAGACAACAATACGGCAAGAGACAAGGGAAAGTTTGAAACAGGTGTACGACATGAGACAGTAATGAGACGAGAGTGGCTGAGGGCAGGTGCAGGGAATTAACCAATCAAGGACACAGAGGAGACACAGAGGAGGGCCTTACAGTTTAAGCCAAAGTTCAGGAAGGGAGACTCTCTTAACACTCCTTTTCATTCATATTCTCTCTCTCTCTCTCTGATTACTCTGTCGGCTGATTGCGGGTGTCTAACTTTAAATTCATCATCCACGTTCTCCGCGGTTTCCTTCAACCAATCACATCGCTTCTGTCAAACTTTTACAAACGTTCTCCTCTCTGCCGCTGTCAGTTGGCTTCACAGCTCTCATCGGATGCGACCCTCGTCACCTCCAGTCGGCATCAGTCACACTCCACCTTCATCACCACCAGTGTCTGGACTCCAGGGGGCCTAGGCCTTATCTGACCTCATCATCACGACCCCTCTGTTATCCTGCTTTGGTCGGGGGCTCCGTGTGATGATTCTCTCGGAGCGGGCCTCTCCCTCCAGGAGCCTGGTGGGCGGAGTCAAGTCGTCGGGTAGATTAAGCTCACCTGGGCTTGTAAATGACTCTGAAAAGCTTCAGTTAGTATTGTGACTACTTCCCGCAAGCCTTTATTTTGTAAGTGCCTTTGTATGTTTTGGGTCCTTTTATTTTGAAGCTCTCTAGATTTCGTAATATGACATCGCCAAAATGTACGTTAGCTGACGGTGTACTGAAGGACAAGGTGTTCTTAGGTAATTTTGTGAAGTCCAAAAGTCACTTTATGAATGGCTAAGCACCGAGCTGCACGGGCACAAGGTACTCTGTGTTTCATTTGGGCTTTGAATACATGTTTAGTGACTAAGTTGACCTAAAAATTGTTTTATATCGTCTTAAAGTAAAGATTATAGAACGTGTAATATTAAAATATGTACGGGAACAGCATTCATGTAATGGTCAACAGTCCACTCAGACACAACACGCTGTACAAGATTAAGACAGATTATGAATTCACCATATTTGTGTGGATCGCTGCTTATCCGCCACAGCTCCCCCACATCACTGAATCAGGACATATGATGTTGAAACATCTACGGAAATGAATAATTCATAATTAGCCTAAAGCTACGATGGGGTAGCGCTCATTTTACGCTCTCTGTTTTACTATCTGCCCTTCTCTCCTTATTGCCCCACACACACACACACACACACACACATGCACACACACATGCACACACACACAGGGCCAGAACGATGACAGACTGCCCCCTGTGTAGAGACGCGTGATTAGATTAACCCACGAGCTGTCACTTTGAAATGTACGAGCAGAGAGAGAAAGAGAGAGAGAGACCGTCTTAATGTTCTGTCTTTGTGTGTGTGGGTGTGTGTGCGTGTGTGTGTGTTTGTGTGTATCTTTCTCACCAGCAGAAAATTGATTTTCAGCAGATGGTATGAAAAGTTATGAAAGATGCACGAAGTGAAGGTTTAAGGCTCTGGAAAGATTTGAATTGTCTCTGCAGAGGCTCATTTATATCATTTATATGTTCTCCTTGTATATTTTGTGATGCTGTGTGTGTCCACAGAGGAGAACACGGGCCACCCTCATATAAACTGTACATCTCTCCTGTTGTCTGTCTTCCATGTTCTCTCCTCTCCGGCGTTATCTCTCTCTCTCTCTCTCTCTCTCACTCGTTTTCTTCTCATCCCCATTTGTTGCTCGTTGTCTTTATTTGTCGCTCTCACCTGTTACGCTCCATCACTTCTGTCTCACCCTCTTTTCTTTCTCTTTCGTCTCCCACTTCTTTCAATCCCAGACCCCGCCACCTCTTTCCTCTCTCTCTCTCCTCCCTCTCTCTCTCTCCCTCGATGAAATATTCATGCGCATACTGGGAGTGGAGCAGCAGCAGGAGCCACAGGAGTCAATGCTTTCAAAGACTGGAGGCCTCTCAGAGAAAGAGAGGGGAGAGGAGAGGTTGTGGGGGAGGACGAGAGGGAGTGGGAGGAAAACGAGGGAGGAGGTAGATGGTGAAGAAAGGAAGAGAGAGAGAGAGAGAGAGAGAGCCGGCTTTGATGGAGTAAGAATGGAAGAAGAGTCTCCACTATTCAACAATAAAGCTCTCCTGATTGCAGCTCCGCATTGGGAACAGAGGGGGGTTCATTATCTAAAAGACATTTTTAACGAGACTGGCTTGTTATCTTTTACTGACTTACAAAATGCATTCAGTCTACCACGTTCCTCATTTTTCTTTTACCTTCAATTAAGATCAGCACTCAAGGCATATGGTGTCCCCTGGCAGAGAGCTTTGCCCATCCATCCTATCCGGAAATTATTTACAATGCAGGCAAAAACCAGCGGTATGGTATCTAAGCTCTATCAGTTTTTGGTGACACCTGGCCGCCTCAGCCTTCCTATTGAGAGGGTCTGGGAACGTGATTGCCCAGACTTGGTCACTGATTTTGACTGGCATGATGTATGGTCTAATATCTCAGAAGTATCACGCAATCCAGACCATCAGCAAATTCACTACAATTTCATTCATAGGACGTATCTCACCCTGTGAAAATGCATCACATGAAAATAATTACCAGTCCTTTATGCACTTTCTGCCCACTAAACACTCAAGGAACATATCTTCACATGTTCTGGGATTGCTCCCCTGTTTGTCAGTTTTGGAACAATATTGCATCCAAGTTATCTGTCTTGATTAATGTCACTGTGCCTGTCACTCTCAGTGTTTTGATTCTAAATGTTTTTGATTCAGACTTTCAGCTCTCTAAAATCCAAATGCGTGTTGCATTTGCTGGACTTACAGCTGCTAAGAGAATGATTGCAACCCGTTGGAAACCACCTCATGACTTGTCTGTTCGAACATGGATGCTTTCCTTTTTGGATGTTGTATATATGGAGATCTCTACAGCTCGCATAAATGGAGCATCAGAAAAGACTTTGGACACTTGGGGCAACATTGCTGACTCTTTGAAAAATATGCTATAGATGTGTGCTATCGCCCCTTACTTCTAATTGAACATGTCCTTGGTCCCTATCAATGTTATTTGTCTGTCTGTCTGTCTCTTGTGTTGTGTGTATATTTATGTCCCCCCCCCCCTCTTTCCTCTCTGCTTTATGGTTCTGAGAGACTCCTTTGGTCTCAGCATATTGTTGTAATTTGAAAGGGCACCATGTGTTGGTGTTCCGCCATCCTGTGTGATTATGCTAAATAAAACATTTGATCGCAAAAAAAAGAATGGAAGAAGAGGTGGAGGAGTAGGAGGATGAGTGAAAGACCGAGCAGGGAGCCCCCCCCCCCCCCCCATCACATCAAACACCAGGCAACATGAATCACTCTTTTTAGTCTCTCTCATACTCTCTCTCTCACACACACAAACACACAGGGCTAAACTCAATGGGAACCACAAAGCTGCAGCGCCTCGAGTCCTTCAAACATCAGCCGACACGTGATTAAACACGTCGGGCTCTTTGTATTCCACCCTCGCCTAAAGAACCGAACACCCTCGGGTGCTCTGAAGGTAATCTAAAACACCCATGGCACAAACACAGACGCATCCTAAACCAGCGTAACGCATGCAGACCCACGCACGGCGGGGCCCCCGAGGCTCCCGGGGCCCCGCACGTGATCCGACGGGCCCTCTGCCGCCCCGTCTCCATCCGACGTGGCAGATGTGATCTTAAATTCACTTTGTCTGTAATCCTGAGTTTGCACATCGCGGTGGCTTCAGCCCGCCGGATGGAGCGCCCGCTCCAATCAGGCGCCCAAATGCTGGGTTGTTTCCAAGCAACCTCCATGAAGCTGCAGCGGCTGTGGAGGAACCGGGGCTTCAAAGCTTTGAGGGGAGAGAGGCTGTGGACACGCTTAGTCAAAAATATGTTTGTGTTTGATTCCCTGGAGTAAGATCAGAGCAGTGAGTCACACTCACACACCGGTTGGGTTTGTTCTATTCACAGGATTTCTCGAGAATAACGGAAACGTGGAATAGCTCCCGCTTGGTCCTTTAAAGCTCTCTGTGATCAGAGTTCTCCTCTTGGTGCAGGACGGCGTTCAGCTGCTGCAGGGACCTGACCCCGCTGACCCCGCTGACCCCGCTGACCCCCACCGCTGAGGGAAGGAAGCCAATGAGAGAGTGGACACCTTGAGTGACAGGTGTGTGTGTGTGAGTGTGTGTGTGTGAGTGTGTGAGAGTGTGTGTGTGTGTGTCTGTGTGTGTGAGAGTGTGTGTGTGTGTGTGTGCGTGTATGTGTTTGAGTGTGTGTGTGTGTGTTTTTGAGAGAGTACGTGTGAGTCTGTGTAAGTGTGTGTTTGAGTGTGTGTTTCTGTGTGTTTGTGTGTGTGCGTGTGTGTTCGTGTGTGTGTGTGTTTTTGAGAGAGTACGTGTGTGTCTGTGTGTAAGTGTGTGTTTGAGTGTGTGTTTCTGTGTGTGTGTGTATGTGTGCGTTCGTGTGTGTGTGTCTGTGTGTGTTTTTGAGAGTATGTGTGTGTGTGTCTGTGTAAGTGTGTGTTTGAGTGTGTGTGTATGTGTGTGCTTGTGTGTGTGTGTGTGTGTTTGTGTGTGTGTATGTGTGTGTGCGTGTGCGTTCGTGTGTGTGTATGCCTGTGTGTGTGTGTGTGTGTGTGTGGGTAGCTGTGGGCCTGCCTCTCTACTGTGTCGTCACTGGGAAAATGGCGACGACCGACTTCACAGGAGACACCTGTAGTCTCCCAGAGCGCGGCTCTAGTCTTGTACTTCTGTACATCAATAACAAATATATTTGAATATGTAATCCACGCAATGCAAGCCTCTATTCCAAACACAACACAAAACATGCAAAGACAAACATTTGCTGTCTTGAATCATGACGCCACTCTGAGTTTAATGGATCACAACAACCCTAAACTTGATATTCCCAGTTACATTATTCCAATTTAAAACTCTAGGGAAATTGTCATTATGATGAATAATTTAAATAAATTGCGGTTGTCTTGCATTTAGATTTTTCCAAATTAGCTGGATTTTCTTTTCCCCCGCACAGTTGTTTACATGTAATGAGACGCTGGCTGCGTATTCCACCACCGCATCATGCCCCCGTTTTTAAAAACCCTTGGCCTACTCTCCAGGGACCGGCTGCAACATGCATAATGCATTCTCTCTCAGTTAGCTAATTAACAGAAACATACAGGTGGCTAATTAGCAGTATGCCAGATAATGATTTCTCGACCCCTCGGGGGACAGAAAGCCCTGGAAGTCAGAGCGAAGGATTTAAAGTCACAGCAGGAGGACGGATGGGTTACGAAGAGAGGGGAGAACAGGGTGGGCGGGAGGAGGGGTCTGGTCCTGGACACGGCACTCATGACGGAGTAACTTCTTCGACCCCCTAATTATGTACCATTAGACACTCCCTCTCCTCCCCACCGCCTGTACCTGGCATCCCTCAATGTGTGTGTGTGTGCGGGGGGGGGATGCTTCAGGGGATTTCTGATGGATTACATCAGAAATTAGATTTATGAACCATGTAAAATGGCAAAGATAATAAAAGAAGAACGTTATTGTTAGATGTCACGTGAGCAGTTGGGTTATGCAATGATGTTTATGATATGATATGATATTCCTTTATTCGTCCCACAGTGGGGACATTTCAAAAATCACAGCAGCGATGCACATCAGAGCATCAATGAAAAATATAAAACACAAAACTAAATACTAATACTAATACTAAATATACAGGGGGGAAACAAAGTAAAGTAAAGTGCAGTTTGCCAGGCTCTCCAGCGATCTACTGCAGTTTTTTATTATTTATAATGGGACATTATGAAAAGGGTGATTATTATCATAATTATTTATGACATAAAACATCCAGATTATGATCAAAATATTCTTCAAGCTCTTCAGATGGCACTAAACATAATGGGATGGTTTAACCATATATAATCTAAGAAATACATGTTTTATTTCATGACAGATAGTACACACAGTTTTCTAGTGATATACAAACATCTTTAATGTCTTAAAATAGTCCCCCCCCTTCACTTAAACATTGTGGACTCTGTTGTTTCTTACATGATAATGTCTGTATTGGTATTTTACATTTTTAAATCAAGCTCTATTTCTTACTTCTCTAACGTTAATAGAGCTAGGCAGCTTTTTAAAGTCTCTCTTAAGGATATTCACAATTATCCCGATATGGAAAATTAAGCACCATCAACTTATTGTGAGTGTTTTTTTATTATTGCACATGGTCCCATCCTGAGTTTGTAAGAAGTGCTGAACGTCTTCTGAAAGTTGTGAAAGTTAAATAGTGACCGCGGATACGTGGAACAATGGTCCAACAAGCTTGAGTCCTGTCTGTTAGGATCTCTGTCTGCTCCTGCTGTTTCTCTCCTCTGTTGTCCCCTTACCTCCTCTCCTCATGCGTGTTGTCGTTGTGCCATGTGCTTTTGTTTTCGTTTTCGTCTCACCCCGCAGTTTCCCTCCTCCGAACTCCGCCCACTGTCACGCCTCCCTCCAGAAGAGCCAGCTGGAGCGCGTCTCGCCTGATCATCTCCAGCTGGCTTAAATACCCCGGTCCTGCTCTTGCTCTCTGTCAGGTCGTTAGTTTACCAACCCGAAGCCGGTCCGTAGGTCCATCCACTCGCCCTGTGAGTTTTTCTTCCCGTCCTGATTCCGTAACCTGTCCTTCCTTTTTTCCGCTCAGTGTAGAGACACGGTCGTCACCTGAGTGA